>NW_006785067.1:1513021-1516972 GCF_000442215.2 Lipotes vexillifer
GGGAAAGAGCCAGGCTCCGGAGAAGAGGTTGATTGTTTCTGTAAGGTTAGGAATCACAAGGCGGACAGGAGAGATGGGGGCTAGAGATGCAATTTGAAAAGAGTCAATTAAGTCCAGAGAGGCAGGGAAGTGGTTCCAGATGGCAGGTAAAACACAGAAGAAAGAGAAAGTGGTGGAGTGGATAGAGGTGAAGAGGGCGAGGGGTACCTCGAGAAGGAGCTTAGGGAGGCTTTTAAATCTGAATTTAATGATAGGAGAAAATAAGTACAAAGAAGAGAACGTTCTGAAACAACTTTCAATGAGAATCTAGTGTAATTCAAGATCAGAGTTTTAAGTATATTTGCAGCTATTGATGGGATCCGATAGCATTAGTCTTCACAGGAACCTTCTCCTTTCTGCCCTACCATCACCCGTCACCACTGAAGGCTATGACCTCTGTACGAAGAAACTCACAGATTATAGGATTATAGTCCACATTTCAAACTTTCCCAGTGTACTTTTCAAAATTATTTAACTCTATAATCATTAGTTTACATGTATTAACAGAAAATAGAAAACTAAGTTATAAACTTATATTTTCCAGAATTTTCCATGCCAACCTAATAATTTTCTTTATGGAGTTTAAGATGTAGGAGAGTAAGAAACCTCTTATAAAAATGCTCTTGAATTCTGTCTTCTATTCAGATAATGGTGATGGCAACTCTTAGAGTGGCAGAGCTTTCTCCAGTACAACTCGCAATCTGTTACTCCACATAACAGATTGGAAGCAGTGGGAAGCAAATATCTCTTTGTTCCTCCTCTTGTGTGAGGAGCTCTATCAGCAGCACTGAGTAAATTTGGTTCACGTTGAGACATTATTTATTTATTAAATACTCACCTGGTTTGAATTTTTATCGAGCATCTATTATGGATTAGGAACTGTGCTGTGTACTAAGAATATAATGATTAATTAGGCAAAGTCTCTACTCTTTAGAAGTGTATACACAAGTGATGGCATTAAATTCAGAAGATAACTACAAAGCCAAATTAAAAGAAAACTTCTGTGGAAATACAGGGGGGCAAACAAAACCAATGCCTCATTAGTTGTTAAGACATCGAAGATGGCTCCCATGGTAAATGGATCCCAGAGCTGTAAGTAGTCGTTATCATGCCCAAAGCATTGTCATGTGGTTTCCTTTAAGGGGAGAAGCAATAGCTCCAATGAGTTCCCTGTAGCTATTCAAGTTGTCTAGTCTCACAACAGTGTATTTTAGCTCCTTAAAAAAAATTAAGGCCTTGGTAGTGTTACTGAAAGTGGGGTCCAGCTGCTCGCTGCTCAAAAGCCAATACTCGAGAGGCAAGGTTGGTGGAAAGGAAAGTTTGCTTTGTTCTGGAGGCCGGCAACTGTGAAGAGGGTGGACTTGTGTCCAAAGGCCAACTCCCCCAGTGACAGTCAGTGGGCATGAGTTTTAAAGGGGGGTTTCAGGGGTGTATAGACAGAGGGAGGGGGCTACATGCAGAAACAGCACAGTCAGCTCTGAAATTGATCATGTGGTGGTCTGATCAGTGTCATCTTGATTGTTTTAAGTACAGTTAAGCTTCGGTTTCCAGGGTTGGTTTGTTCTCATTTCTTTGAGGCCAGTTCTCAGAATTGTGGCAGCATATGTCATGGCTACAGTCTGGTCATCATGTACTTAACTTTTTCCACTTGGTGAGGGTTCCAGTATCTATCAGACGGCTCAAAGGATACGGCTCAGAATATTATCTGTAGCCCTTGAGGAGGAGCTAAAGGTGCTTGTCTTTGCTTAATGGCTAATTATTATTATTTTGTCCTATTTGACTGCTTTCCTTTGATTCTGAATTTTCTCACTTCTCTGATTAAACTTATTCTCTGACTAAAGTTTTTCTACAGACAGAAGTCAGGCAGAGGACATGGCAGGGAAGGACCACAGTGTCCTGTGCTGTTTCAGTAACTGGTCAGTGCATCTTATTACATCACTCCCAGAATCACTCTCTCAGTACTGCTGCTGGAGTTCAGGATGCTAGAAATTGTCTGAGAAGCCCTTGAATAACAAAAGTAGTACTACAACCAAGGTAACAAAGCTTTCCTTAAAGAAATAATCTTGTGTAAGGCAGGGTAATATCATCATTTTAAAAGATCTATCAGTTCCCTTTCTTGCATGGTCTAGATCAATGGTTCCCAAACACAGTTTCACCATGTAATTGTCTGGGAAGATTTTTGTATAGAAGACAGACTTGCACACGCATCCCAGCCATCACTTGGAGACCTGTCATTTAGCAGCGGTCAGTGATGAAACAATTCCTGTGCATATATATAAATATGTTAGATTCCATATATATTAAGTTCTCCAGATGATTTTCTTATATAAGACCAGTTTGAGATTTGGGAAACACTAGTTTAGACGGAAACAGTTGGCATTTGGAGCCAATGATAAGTCCTTCATCTATCAGTAAATAGCTATGTTCCCTTCCCTGTGACTCATGACCTACCATTCAGCCCTGGCACAAGACCACCCTGCCCAGAACCTTTCGCTCTCCTGATCCACATGGTTCAGGTTCCAGGGCACTGCTTCTCCACATCTCTCGCCCAGTACACTTAAAACAAAAGGAAACTGCATCCAAATGCCTTCCATGAAGGTCTGTGAGTTTTGCTGCTGCCAACATCAGAGATCGATCATGCTTCAGAGAGCAGGGAGGACTTGAGCGGCAGAAGAGCTTGGGTAGGAGAAAAGACAAGTTAATTAACCTGTCAAACCATTCCTTTCAGAAAGCATAAATTCAATAGAAACTTGCATAATGAGATGTCATTTCCATTTTCTTGTATCTTTTTGTGTTCTGATTCATTGTTCAAGAGGTACCTACAAATCAGTATGGTTTTTGCAAAAATCACGTTTCTAGGAACTTTACAATATAAAACAATTTATATTATTCTTAAATTTGTATGTGCTGAGGTCTAGGATGGAATGTAATTCTGATCCTTTGCATTGACTACTAGGTTGATATTGAATACTAGAACTCACTAGAAGACATACATGAAAAATGTAAAAAATTGTTTACATTTACTAAATTACATTCTTAATAACAATGTATAAAACTTTGTAAATTTTGAATACAATTACATTTTCATTGTTTAATCTGTTAGATCAGAGATCGGCAAACTATGGCCTACTGACTGTTTTGGTAAATAAAGTTTTATTAAAACACAGCTTGGTTTACTTTTTGTTGATAGCTGCTTTTGTGCTATAATAACAAAGCTGAGTCACTATGAAAGACTATATGCCTTTCAAAGCTAAAATATATACTATCTGGCCCTTTATAGAAAAAGTTTGTTGACTCTGCTTATAGAATGCAAAGTATGTTAAAAGTTTAATAAAACAATATAATATTTGCATTGGAATTAAGTAAATACAATAAATATTTGCATTGGAATTAATTAAATACAATAAATATTATGGAAAATACAATAATTGATGAATTTTCTGTTTTATTTTTTCTCATACAAACATTGCCAATCAAATGCCTCCCCAGCCATGGACAAGAATAATTAAATTAAAAACTCTTCAAGAATTTTCTGAATCATATAATGTCTGACACATCTTTTTTTGGTTGCTTGTTTTCTAAGTTTGACAAGTTAGGATGATGGACTGCCTTTTATTTAACAACTGATTTTTGATATAACCTTAAATATTTAGAAATATGCTATAGGCCCCATTTGTATTGTATCATGGGCTCCACAAAGTTACCACAGGGCCTCTGGGCTGTACTTCACCCCTCACTCATACAGGGAAGTGTGCCATTGTACAGAATGAGCCAGTTGTCAACTTCTGTCAAGTCCAGAGAGCAAGATTTCCAGAGCATTATCAACCAACTATGAACTATCCTTCCCTTCCTACTGCAATTCTGTATGGAACTTGCAATCAATTTCACTAAACTGGGGACACAGGTAGGGAA
>NW_006785067.1:1516982-1566378 GCF_000442215.2 Lipotes vexillifer
AGACAATGGTGGGCCATGAATGACCTCCTCCCAGGCCATCTGCACACACAGCAGACAGCTAGGGTCTGATGAGGGTGAAGGCAAGAAGCCTCCGTTTAATCAAATTTTGAGTCCTGATTTTTACCTGAGATTGGGCATTTTAATTACTGAATTGAGACTCTATTATGCAACTTAAAATAAATGAACATTTTTTTTTTTGTTGTTACTCAAGAATGACTAGAAAAGTAATGGGGCCTTAAGGAATAAAATTAATGGAGAGGCTGAGTGACATAAATAAAAGTGTCTTATGATTACAACCCATAAGTTGTGTTCATGAAACCTAAGTGTCACACATAGACATTAGCACTTTTGTAACTCCCGGTGACTTTCTATAACGTAGGCTATAGTACAGTGTTTACGATTCCAGACTCAGGCAATCTTGCCTGGGTTTATGCCCCAGGCTCACTTAACTGTGGGGTCTTTGGCAAGTTATGCGTTCTCCCTGTGCCTGAAAGGGGCAAAAGACAGGGATGAGCATAACTGTAAAAGAGAATTGTTGTGAAGATTGAATGAGTTAATATGTGTACGGTGCTTAGAATAAATGCCTGGCACAGAGAAATGAGCTGTGTTTGCTATTTTTAAGTCTTAGTGTTTACTGTTTATTGCAGTATAACATACAATTTTATATAGTACACAAGTGCACAGCTTGATGTTTTACAGATGTGTACACCCATCAAAATCCAGAGATCAACATAGAAAATATTTCTTGTAGAATGCTTCTTATTCTCCTTGCCAGGCAATATTCTTTCCCTCCAAAGGTAACCACTATTCTGACTTATTATCACCATAGTTTAGCCTGGCCTGTTTGGAACCTTCATGACCATTAAAACTTAGTATTCTCCCTCCTTGAGGTTTGGCTACTTTTGCTCAATTTTTTTTTTTTTTTTTTTCTGTGAGATTCTGTTGCAAAGAGAGTAGTCATTCATCTCACTGTTTCATAGCCTTTCACAGTATGAATTACCACTTTTTAAATCAATTACAATGTTGATGGACCTCTGGGTTGTTTCTAGTTTTCAGCTATTATGAACAAAGTTGCTATGAGCATACTTTTACATGTCATTTGGGGCAGTAAGCATTAGACATCCCACAACATATACCAAATTCTGTGGAACTTGCTGAATCATAGAATACACATGCGATAGCTTTGTCAGAAGCATTCCGTTTACTTAGATTGTTTACTTAGACAATTTAACTCCCACAAGCAGTATATGAGAGTTCCAGTAGTTCCACAGTTTCATCAAAACTTGGAATTGATAGTCTCTTGAATTTTAACCTTTCTAGTGAAAGTATAGAGGCATCTAAAGGGAGTTTTACTAATGAAAGTCTTCAGACTGAAGCTTGAAGCTTAAAATTAAATATGCTTATTATTCATTTGGATGTCCTTTTTAGTGAAGTGCCTGATCAAGTTTTTGCCTCTTTCATTTTTGAATTTTTTGTTATTTTCTTTTTAATATGGAGGGGTCTGTATCTATTGTGGATGTGAAGTCATTTTGAATATATATGTGTGTATGTGTGGCACATATATCCTCTCAGTTAGTGGCTTGCCTTTACAGTCTCCTAAAAAAATGATCTTTTAAAAATGAAGAACACTGTTCTGAATATTAATTATGTCAAATGTATTATTCTTTTTTTTTATGGTTAGTACTTTTGTCTCCTACAAGAAATATTTTCCTGCTCAAAAGGCCTTGAAAGATTCTCCTTTGTTTTCTTACAGTTTGTTGTTTGACCTTTCACATTTAAATTTGTGATCTTTCTTAAATATTACATATGGTGAGATGAGTTCAAAGTTCATTTTTTCAAGGTTCATTTTTATATCATTTTTTATCCAAGTGATTCAGCACCAATTGATTGACTAGACCTCCCTCGCCCTCATTGTACCATGTCTTCTTTGTTATAATTCAGGTGACATATATATGTAGCTCTCTTTCTGGGCTCTCTATTCTGTATCATTTATTTGCTTTTCTCTTGTACTAATCTCACCATGTCTTAATTAGAGTAGTTTTATGACAAACTTGATTACTAATAATTTAAGTCTTTTAGGTTTGCTGTTCTTCAAAATTGCCTTGCACTTCCATATAGATTTTAGAAAGTGTTTTTCAATGTACACACACACACACACACCACACACACACACACACACACACATGCATATGCACATACATATGCACAATTTGATTAGTATTAAATTTCAATTGATATGTCAAAAATATTGACTCTTCCAACATGATATATTTCCACTGATGAGACCTTTGTTAATTACACTCATCCATATTGCTTAGTCTTTAGTATAATGTATTACACATATTTCCTCAGAATTAATATGAGCTGTTTGCATTTTTATACTATTGTAAACCATATGGTTTTCAATGTGTTTTCTGTTGATGCACTAATGTATATAAATACAATAGGCAGAAATCCCCAGCAACCTTGCTAAAATCCCTTTTTAATTAAAATAGATTGTAGATATTTTTTAGATTTTCTACACCATACAATCATGTCCTCTGCAAATAATGACAATTTTACTTCTTATTTAATATCTATGGCTTGTGTTTTCATATGGTCTAGAATTTCCAGTACTTTATTTAATACAGGAGCTTATAGTAGAATTATTCTGTTTTTTTCCCATCATGGGGAAAAAATTTCAATACTTCATTCAGTATAAATTTAGGTGTTTTGTAGACACCTTTATCAGATTTAAAATGTTTCTTTTAACTCTAGTTTTCAGAGATGTTTTGTCATAGACATATGTTAAATTTTATTGAATTTTTAAAAATCTTTCAATATAAGCATGTATATTTGTCCTCTATATTGGTAATGTAGTAAGTTACAGATGCACATATATCTATAAATTTCCATATAATCACTATGAAAATGATACAGTGCATAGTTAGTTGCTAGTTAGTACTTGCTATTTTTATCTTCTGCAATTTACAGATTAGGAAATTGGCATAAAAATGTTTAACAACTTTGTTGAATTATAACATTTAATCAAAATCTGGTCTGATTCCACAGCTCTTGCTTGTAATTGCTATTCTGTTTCTGTGTGTATGTGTGTATCTCATGAATAATTTAGTACTTTGTATTATAATTACACTTCACAGGTGAGGTAACAGATACTCAGAATAAAAACTCCCCCATATCTCAACACATGCTATGTCTTCATCTTTATCAAAGACTATAATATAGGAAATGGCTTAATCAGATTTAGAGTACTAAAAAGGCAAAAATAGAACTTTGAGGTGTCAGAGATAATAACTACAATTATAAGTTACCAGGTATAAGATTGGGGGGAAAGGGAAGAATTCAGGGTTATCAGAACATAGAAGCTTAGAGAAAAGAATATGCAGAGTTGAGCTCCAGAGAGCAAGCACAAAGCTAAATTGATGTTAGTACCCCAGGGAGGTCAGGAGGCGTTATCCTGCCTTACCTGGATAGGCCAAATGAAATCACAAGTGTCCTTGTAACAGAGAGGCAGAGGGAGATTACACACAGACAGAATATGAAGAAGGCTATGAGAGGATGGAAGAAGAAAGAGATTTGAAGGTGTTTTGCTGTTGGCTTTGAAGATGGAGGAAGGGGCCATGAGCGGGAGAATGCAAGGAATACAGCTTAAGAGTTGGAAAAGTCAAGGAAACTGATCCTCCTCAAGAGTCTCTGGAGGGAGTACACCCTGCCAAGACCTGGTTTCAGCCCTGTGAGACTATTTCAGACTTCTGACCTCTACAACTGCAAGAGAAGAAATTTGTATTATTTTAAGTAACTAAATATATCACATTTGTTAACAGTAGCTATACAAATCTAATACACAATTTGCTTTTAAAAATCATAATGTATATAGCAGTTACAACAAAATTATTTTCTTTTTGTGAATTCAACAGATGAGTGAATCAATCTTTCTGAAAATTATGTAATACAAATTATGACACCATTAACACTAAAAACATGCTGGGAATGTAAATTGGTGCAGCCATTATGGAAAACAGTATAGAGTTTCCTCAAAAAATTAAAAATAGAACTACCATATGATCCAGTAATCCTACTCCTGGGTATATATCCAAAGGAAGTGAAAACAGGATCTTGTAAAGATATCTTTACTCCCATGTTCATTGGTTCCTTGCAGAATTTTTCATAATAGCCAAGATATTGAGACAACCTAAATGTCTATCAAGGGATGAATGGATAAAGATGTGATAGGTAGCTATATAGAGATGATAGATAGATAGATGATAGATAGATAGAAATAGATAAGTATCTCTTGCTCTCTCTTTCTATCTGAATATTACTCGTTCATGAGAAAAGAAGGAAATCCTGCCATTTTCAACAATATGGATCGACCTTGAGGGCATTAGGCTAAGTGAAATAAGCCAGACAGAGAAAGACGTATACTGCATGGTATCGCTTATATGTGGAATCTTAAAAAAAAAAAAAAAAAAAGTCAAACTCATAGAAACAGAGAGAAGAAAAGTCATTTCTAGGTCTGGGGTGGGAGGAGAAGAATAGGGAGAGGTTGGTAAGAGGATACAAACTTTCAGCTATAAGACGAATAAGATCTGAAGATGTAATACAAAATATGGTGGCCATAGTTGATAACACCTTACCGTATAATTAAAATTTCCTAAGAGAGTAGAACTTAAATGTTCTCACCAACTTAGAAAAACAGAAGATAATTATCTGTGGTGATGGATGTATGAATTAACCAGACGGTAATCCTTTCTCAATGTATATGTATATCAAATCATCATAATTTATACTTTAAATATCTTACAATTTTATATGTCAATTATAGCTCAATAAAGGCAAAAATGAAAAATATAAGAAAAAGAAAAACCAAACAGGAAGTTAGAACATCAGTGGGTGAAACACATCAGCAGCTCAGGAAGGCTCCAACAGATACATTAATAGTCTGGCACGTTGGTTATCAGGAACTGGTGTAAGATTGACTTCACTTCTCTTTTCTGGTGCTTGGTTAGAAATTGAGGGATGTGGGCAGGGAGCCTAGTTTTACCTCTGTCATACCTGTCGATGCTTAACACCTTTCAGGACAGCGGGCTCACTCTCCCTCCACCTCCTTCCGTGCTCCCTTTGGCTTCTATAGAAAGTGAGTTGTGTATTAAAAACAACTGGGGAAATGCTATGTTAAATAATGTTAAATGAACATTTTAAACCAGTGAAGTATCCTATTTGAATGTAGCAAAATTATTATTGGGTTGAAAATTACCTATCTTATTACCACCTTGAAAAGTTTGTGTCCTAGAGAAATCAAAAGTGTATAAATGACCTACTATGTATCGCTTTTCCATAGGTTTATTCATGTTTTTGTCAGGCATTTGTATGTTCATTTCATATCATTTTAGTAGTTCAAAAACACAGTTTTATTTTACTTTATCTTTTTATTGGCCTAATGTATAAGTTACAACGTCAAAGAATAAACTTGTTATGCTGTTATTTGGTAAACGCTGTCCATACTCTTTACATTTTAAAAATATTTAGGCAACTCATTATCTATTGTTTGTCCATGATACAGAAGTTCTTTTTCTTATTCTTTCGTCTGCCATTATTTTTCATAATAAAAGAATGGTTTTTGTTTGTCTGCTTATATCAAGATCCACGCCTACAACTACTTACACACTTTGATTCTCTGTCCCTGTATAATCTGAGCAATGTGTTGTCTTCTTTTTGAGGTTTAGTGAAATATTTTATGGTATTTTATTTGTTGGCTTGTCACAACTTTGGGGAAAAGGTCTGCAGATGACTGCTTTATAAAGTACTTACCAAATATTTATGAAGTCTCTTTATCCCACCTTGTTTATATTTTATTTGGGGTGAAATTTAGTTTCTTCAAGATAAAATGTCTAACCATGATATCAGAAATATGTATTATCCAATAATTGATAATCAGATAAACTCGAAAAGATCATGAAGCTTTGAGTACATATCACATCACAACCCACATCTGAAAAAAGAGTCTACAGTTATTCCTCATGTTCCGTGTCACTGCTGTGCTCTATACCCATGAACCTGCAATCCTAGCCCAAACTGACTGGATCAGGAATTGGCAGCCATCCATCGAATGGACATAAAAGGAGCCAGATGCCTGTGAAGAGGTCTGACTTGAAAACTCTGAACCCTAGGAATTCTCTCTTCTGGCTGGTAAATCACCAGCTTAGACAGAACTTTCTTGTCAGGGAGCCTGAACATGAATCACATAGAGAAGTAGTCTACATTAAAGTAGAACAGAAGGTGGAAGATACATGGAAACCCATAAGCAGAAGCCCTCAGGAAGAAGTGGTAGTGGAAACAGTAGTAGTAAATTGCAGTGGCACTAGAAGCAGATGAAGAAAAGCTGGCTCAAGAGGATGCTCCATCACATGAGGTCGTCCAGTGGGACACAGCTGCTGCTGAGGGGTCTATATTTCCTTATAACCTCATGTAGTCCTAACTTGAACATCTATCTTTTTCTTAAAATCTAAAAGAGTCCTACTAAATACTGGACATATAATTACAATGTTTTACTCTGAAAGCACTTGCAACATTTTAAGCAATTGAAATAATTGAAGACATGAATACATAACCTTGCCTCTGTCCATCAGCTAATCTTTTTAGAGTTCTTTGTTGATCCCTAAGAGACAGGTGGAAAACAATCTCAGCCTTATGAAAAGCCAAACTCATTAGTAGTATATTTTAAATTAGCACTGAAAGGGGCATTAAACTTTCAAAATAGGATGTTTCAAATGGATCTGATTAACTACATTTCATCGATCCCTTTAGATGTTTGATGAAGGCACAGCGGGATAATTGCTAGCACTATAATAAATGGTGTGTTTTTATTATGTTCATTCTTAGGAAGCATAGTGTCAAATCTAATCTTATAATAACAATTATAATGCTATTAGGAGTAGAGAAAGACTCCTGAAAGAATCAGGCTGCCACTAAATTGGTTGGTGTTCTAACCTATAGTAATTTTGTAGCTCTTAGCTTAGAATTTCTTTGTTACCATATTTGTGTCTTGACCCAAAGGACACAGATTTGGTCTGAACACCAAATGATATAAAAAGATGTTAAGAGATTTTATTCTTAACATGGTAAAAAGGCACCATATTTCTTAAATTAAGGTCTCATTTTCAATCTCAGGGGATTTTCTTTGTGAAACATTTACTGGAAGGAAAAATGTTAATTGAATCTTCTCATTTACACCTTCCATCTGCTTTCATTCCAGCTGTGTCTCCTTAGATACTTGAGAAGCCAGTCAGGTTTGCTGCTTAATGGTTTTAACTGATTGCAGTTGTAATTTAGTAAAACTGTTACAAATCAAAGGAAAAATGTGAATAAATACTATACACTTTATATTAAATGTACAAAATAATGATTCCACCTTCCTTGGTTTAGTTCTATATGAAAAAATCAACCCAGCACATTGACTTTTTCGTCTGTAGGTTATTTGAAGAGCCAGAGAGCATAGAGCATTTATGTTTAGTTTATGTAAGTAAGTCAAGGTTTCCCAACCCTGGCACTATTGATGTTTTGGACTCAGTATGTTTTCTGTGGTGATGGTGGTGTTGTATGCATTGCAGGATACTTAACAGTATATCCCTGGCCTCTACTCACTGGAAACCAGAAATACCCACCCAACTCCCCAGTCATGGTAATAAAAAATGTCTCCAAACTTTGCCAAATGTCCCCTGGAAGGCAAAGTCATCCTAATTGAGAATTACTGATATAAGTATACAATGAAAAGTGTTACAGAAGGTTGGATTAGATGCCCCTATGACTCCAGATAATTTGATAATATTTGGTGAGACAGGTCACTAGAAACCCACAAATTTTAGTGTTTTGTTGTTATTGTTTTCTAGAGTGCCTGGTATATTAAAGGTGAGTAAATTTCTCCCTAGTCTTTTTATAGCCTTAGTTTTGCTAAATTATAAACATTTCACTAACCTTATAAAAATATTCAGATTTAGGGCTTCCCTGGTGGCGCAGTGGTTGAGAGTCCGCCTGCTGATGCAGGGGACACGGGTTCGTGCCCCCGTCCGGGAATATCCCACATGCCGCGGAGTGGCTGGGCCCGTGAGCCATGGCCGCTGAGCCTGTGCGTCCGGAAAAAAAATTCAGATTTATCTACCACTTTGTAGACATGAAAGAGGAAATATAAATATAAATATCTGTCAAGAAAGAATGAATCACTGCTAGTCTAGTACTTTCCATATACTGGGAATTCCATAAATTTTTGTTGACTATAAATTAATGACCGTAGTTCTCACTAGTCCTTGAAATCACCAGAATCAACTGAATCTAATGGTAAAAAATTAAAGAGGGAGCAACGTATTAAAAAGTATGTAGAAAATTTACAGAGCAAAAAATTAACAAGGAGATAAGGTTAGACAAGAAACTTTTACCCTAGAGATGCTCAAACAGGAAGAAATATGACAACTTCCTCTTTGGACAAAATACAAAACTCACATTGGGATTATCAGAAGATGTTCAGATGACATCAAGTTATTGCAGCTGAAGTAAGAGAGAAAAGCATTATTTTCCTAGATTCCCAATAAATACGAGTGAATGAACCGCACAAGTTTGGTCTCAGAGGATAATGTAGAATGCCCAGGTTTCCCACTAAGATGGAATCAGATTATAACCATTTCCTTTCATGAGTACACTTGCCTTTAAAGTAGCAGTGGTAAAATTTTATAAACCTTCCAACTCTCTTTTGGGGGTGTGGGGAGGTGTGGGAGAGAGGGGAGGAAGACAGAGAGTAGCAAAAAATTATACTAATGAAATTCTTGTAAAATACGCTTTCAATAAACTTGGTGTAGAAATTACAGAACAAACCTTAAATCATTCAAATAAACAACCTTAAGGTCTTATTTCCTGCAACAAATTTTTTATTAACTGCCTAAATATACATAAGGGAAAATATGGTAGCATAATTTTAAAGGACTTTGTTATTAAATTCTTCAGCTCCTTTGTGTGAGTAGCAACTCTATAGCAAGTTATTTTGTGCATAAGGTGATTCCAGGGTATCTGACAATGCCTTACAGGAACTTTGTCATAAAATCTAATTATGAGCTATTAGTAACTCTTATTTATTTAAAATAAAGCAGTGATAGAAAAGTCAGGCCTTGGAACTCTTCAGGAATAGCTCATATCATCTTGCTGTTCTGAGAGAGATATTAAAACCATATTAAAGATAGCTACATCTATAATAAGAATAGCCCTGATTACTGATAAAATGGTAATGACTTTCTAATTTTGTAAGTGTGATAATGATGGAAAAGACCAACTTGGCAAAAATTAGTCTAGTGAATAAACTCCAGAGAAAAGACACTTCTTTGTGGTATTTGGAAAATTATATTTATCAGCACAGGTAAACTTAGGAATGCTAAAACAACAATTCTAACGTTACATTTTAGAGGATTTTGCAAGACCATCAATGAATGTTCAAGACTGAGCTGAAATCCATCCTTCTTTGGGTATGTGCTACGACATGAGATAAATTATCTCTAATATATAATTATACAACTTATCAAAAGCATGTTTTAATGAAGACATAGATGAATGTTGAGAAGGAATTGAGGTTGCTAACAACCTGACCTAAAAATAGGAAAATTATCCTGGATTATCCAAGTTGGACTAACATAATCACAAGCGTCCTTTAAAGGGGAAGAGTGAAGGTGAAGAGTAGGTTAGAGTGATGCTATATGACGACTTGACCCTTTATTGTTGGCTTTGAAGATGGAGGAAGGTGGCCACCAGCCAAGGAGTGCAGGCAGTCCATAGCAGCTAGAAAAGGCAAGGAAAGGGATTTTCCCTTCGAGGAGGCAGAAAGAAATATAGCCCTGCTAACATCTTGATCTTAGCTCAATGAGACCTGTGTTAGACTTCAACCTACAGAACTATGAGTTAATAAATTTAAGTTGTTTGAAGTCACTAGTATCATAGCAATTTGTTACAACATCTGTGGATAACTAATACAGTTCTATTATACCATTTTTATTTCCACTAAATAGATCATCATTTACTCTTGATTATATGTATGGATTTAAAGCTATTTGTATATTCATAGCACATTTCCAGGCCAGTTTCTCTACCCTATATCACCCGGGAATATTTGTGCAGGTAATTGCAAATAAATTTGATGAGAGTGTAAACAAAACTTTATTATGGAAAGAAATATCTGTAAATATATTCCAAATCAAACATCAATAAGAATGGAATTTTCTGTTATGAAGGACCATTTGAAAATCCCTTATTTCAGTGTGATGGCAAGTGTTGTGAGAAGTAATAAATAGTTCATATTTTTAATTTTTTCTCTGACTTAAAAAAGGCAAATAAGTTGATTATAGAATATTTGGAAAATCCATATATAAATGCATACAAATACATATATACCTAAACAAAGAAATAAATAGCTGGATTTCCAAGTCCACTGATAAACAAACATAACATTTTCATATTTCTTCTATCCATTCTGCTGAGGCATATATATGGAAATTTGCTTTATTCTGGAATTTTAATTAATAATTATTCTAGACATATTTCACAATGCAACTTTTAATAGCCATTCTGCCTTACATATTTAACCATTGCTCAATTGATGCAAATTTACTTTTTCTAATCATTTGCTATTACAAAAAGTGCTTAGGTGAACATTGCATTATGTAAGTTGGCAAGTTATTAAATAAATTCCTAGAGTTAAAAAGGCTGTGTTAAGGGGACACACAATTCCAATTCTGATATTCCCAAATTGCCAGACCTGAAAATAGTCTACAGTAGTGTCTGTTTATCCACACTTTCCAACACTGAATATTTGTATCCATTTTCTTGAATCTGTTAAGAACAAACAATAACTAATTACACACAGACAGTGTCAGATGTCAGATTTCACATTAGGAACTAGAGATTTTATGATGATGCAAAACACACACATTTCTTCCCATATGGAGCTTATTGTATTGTGTTTGAATTTTTTTTCTTTTAAAAGTTAGTTCCTTTTTATATTATAATTATGGTGAATTTTCTGTGCATATCATAATCAATCCTTGAGAAGGTGGCGTTAGATCTCATAAATGAAAGATAACAATGAACAATCTACAGGAAGATCTGGGAAAAGGCCATTCCAGGAGAAAGAAACTCAATTACAGGAGGTCTCTGCCTTCTTGTTTCTTATACTACAAGGACGGAGGCAAGTAAAGAAAGAAAGAAAGAAAAAAAAAAAAGACACATAGAGTACTAGGAAAGAATCGGGAAGCTTCTCTTGGAAGATTAGACAACGGTGAATAATTAATTGCATGTCCTAAATGACAGGATATTGGGGAAGGTCTTCTTTGATAAAATAGCATTTAAACTTGAATGTAAAAAATGAAAAGTTGTCAAGCACAGGAATGGGTAAAAATGAAAATATAAATTAACTGGACCAAGAGCCAGAGGTCATAAAGTGGTGGCACTTTCTAAGATCTGGCTGGAGGGACTGCACTGTGTTGTGAGAGAAGTGCAGGGGTACACGGTAAGGGCAGATACCAGGTCCTGGAAACCAATCTGGAAGGGCCTTTAGAATATTGTATAAAATGTATTCACATGTTATTCTTGAAGAAATGGAAGTCCCTGAATTTATTTAAGTGTAACAGTTATTTGGTAGTATCTACGTTTTAAAATGACAGCTCTGGGTACATATCCTGAGGTCTTGGTACTTTTCTCTTTACCTGGAGCCTGCTTCCTCCAGCTGTTTTTGTAGTTCACCCTGGAACTTCCACAGATATTCACTCAAATACCACACTCCCAGGAAAGCTGTCTCTGTCTACCCTCTTAAAAATTGTACACCACAATTTCTCATTCACTTTCCATACTTTTTTTTTCCAACTTAGTTCTTTCTACCCTGTAAACTGTACGTACTCTACTATTTTTAATTTTTGCGTGTCAGCCGCATTAAGTTCTAGCTCCAGAGGGCAAGGATTTTTGTCTATTTCCTTTAATGCTATTTCCCTATACCTAGAACAATGACAGGCACATAATAAATGTCTCTGTTATGGAATGAATGTTTGCGCCCCTCCCCCACCTTCCCAATTCTTATGTTGAACCCCTACCCCTCAATATGATGGTATCAGGAGGAGGGACCTTTAGGAAGATAATTAGGATTAGATGAAGACATAGGGGTGGAGCCCTCATAAATGAGATGAGTGCCCTTCTAAGAGTCAGGAGAGAGCTTGCTTCCTCCTTTGCTCTCTGCCAAGGGAGGATGCAACCAGAAGTCCAGAGCCTGCAACAGGGAAGAAGTCTTCATGAGAGTTTGACAATGATGCCATCCTGATCTTGGACTTCCAGCCACCAGAATTGTGAGAAAAAAAATTTTGTACAAGTCACTCAGTTTATGATATTTTGGTATAGCAGCCAAAATTGACTAAAACAGTCCCCAGTAAAAATTTCTCGAATTAGTGAATGGTGTGCAAAGTTCAAATCAGGAAAATCAGATAGAATTTGCATCAGTCCATGAGAATGATTTGACTTGGATTATAAAATGTTTGTAGTTGTGTAGTCAGGCACTGTCTAGGCAAAGCATGGTAAAATGGTCACTACAGTGCCACTGCTGCATTCTATTGATGTTAATTTATACCTTGAAAACATCTCCCACTGTTTTGAGAAGTTGTAATCCAGGCATACATTTTACTTAATGTAGCCATTCATATATGAAAATCCTAGGTCCAGTCTCTTAAATATCTATTGTTCATGTTGCTCATAATCAGAGCTCTCAACGTTGGGAAAGTAATTCCTTACCTTTTCATCTTTTAAATCCCAATAAAGAATACTTATTTTCAAGATGTTTAGCACTGAGCATTTCATGTATCATTTCTCACAATCAGACCTCGTGAAGGGATTTGCCGCAAAGGAAAAAGCAACTGCAGACAAAAGAACTGTTTTCTTTCAAGTTAAAATTCATTGTGAAAATGGGGAATTTTGCCTCAGGAAAATACGTGGGCTTCTGTATTCAGTCCCATTTTAGACCGGCAAATGTCTTTGTGGGCTAATTATAGGCATTTACCATAATAAGTTTGCTTTCTTGTTTTATGCAAGTTCTAAGTCATCAATTTAAACAATGCATTTTTTTGTTAAGTGAAGTAAGGGTGTGTCGTGGCTTACAAGAAATAACTAGTTATTATATTTACAAAATAAGCATTTCCACTTCCTAGAGCCTTTCTTACCAGTGTTTCTCATATTTCTATCGTAAGATAAGTGCCACACTTGAATGAAGCTCATGAGCCCTGTCTTCCTTACAAAACAACATTGTGAACAGGGAGACTGGAGATGTCACTCTAGTTATGATTATTCTGACTTAAATACCATAAACCCTCTCATACTACAGTACTATATCCAGAAACCTCCGAGGGAATGGTCCCTTCCTGATCCTGTTTCCCCTGTTCCTTTCAAGAATATTGACACATTCCAATAATATCTATATTTTTCCACATTTCTCAGACTGGCTTCTCCTTTTACTCTCCAACTTTTTTCTTTTTAATTTAAACACTATCAATATCTTAGAATGCCTTAACACTGAATACCCCCTTCTTCTTTTTCTAATTTTTTCACTTTTATTTCAACCTTGTTTTTAATTCCTCTCTCACTCCAAGATAATCATACATTTCAGTAAATATGCCTGGATTTGCCAACATATTCACCACTCTCTTTGATCTCCATGACTTTTTCCAGCCCACACCCCTCCTTCATTCAAAATTCATTTTCATTTTGACCAAAACACATCTTTTGGTAAGACATCTATTAGGCGAATGTTATTAAGTAGAAAACTTTCTCAGTCTCTGCCTGTTCGAGAATGTATTTATTTTACTCACCATTGAATAATACTGTTTCTGGCTATATAATCCTAGTTTTAAGGTTAAGGTTTTTTCTTTGCTGTATTTCATAGATATTATACAATAGTCTCTGATAGCCTTTGTTGCTAACAAGAGATCGCTATCAGGCTGATTATTACTTCTTTGTAAATAATATCTTTTCTATACAGTATCTTATTAAACATTACATATTTTGTCTTTTATGTTTCATAGTTTCACTGTGCTATGTCTAAATCTAAGTGTGTCTTATTTGCCATTCTGGACATGGTATGCTTCTTCAAAAATTCTTCTCTGTGACCACTTTTAATATGATTCTTCTCTGTTTTTTCTTTTCTCTCCTAGAATTCATGCTCTTTATATGTTGATGATGCTAAAAAGTATTTTGCAATTCAGTGATTTTCTCTTCTTGACTGGATCTTTGAGCTGTTAACTTTTTTTAGGTCTGTCCATCTTTTTCTTTTCTGGAACTTCTCTGTGTTTGTGTTTTCAAATTGATCTGTTTATTCTTTAGTCCCTTATTCTTTTTCTGCTGTTTGAATATTTTCACATGCTTTTTTTTCTTTATTGAAACTTTCTTTCAAATAGTTTTGCTATCTCTAGTTCTTTATGTATATACATTATCATGTTTGTTGCTTCTATTATCTCTCTCCCATTGCTGTTCATATTTTTTGATTAGTATTATATTTTTTACCATTTCCATTAAAGGCTATTTTGCTTGAGGCACTCTTTGTTTATGGATAATTGAATCCTACCATTCTAATAAGTCTTTCATCTGTAGTAGCACTCTCTGTTATTAACCTAAATTCAAAATTTTCCTGATTTGCTTTAAAACTTTAAATTTCATTTTTTATCACCATTTTTCTATCAGGAGACATTTTTTCTTCTCCTGGGGCTCCATAGATGTTTCTGGTTCAGGAACATTTTTATAATGAGCTAATTATTAGGTCTTTTGCTCCATTATTAATATGAATTTGAAGGCTATACCACTGGAACTTACAAGTGTAGGTTTCTGATTACTGTCCACTGTTCCAGATGGACATCTAAGAACTTACTTAAACTGGTCAACAGAGATATTATAGTCCTTCGTTTTTGGTTGAACAACCCTTCTAGCTTGTGGCTCTATGCACATAGCAAACTTCCAGCTCCTTGTCTCTCAACATAGCACTCATCTCAATTTTTACAGGGCCTTCAAAATTCCAACTCCTTGTGGCTCTTAAGCCCAATATATTGTTCCAGTGCACTATGAATTATTTGGCTTCAGTTTCAATTTCTACATCAAATTCAGTTTTGGCCTTTTACTTCTGGTTCCTAGAGTTTTCCCTATTTTGCTCTTGAATTCAGCAATATGTTCAATATCATTGTTATATTCCATTTAGTATTTCTATATATTTAAAGTGTCAGAAAACCTTAGGAGATCTGCAGTCTCACTAATTTACCCGAAGTCCCCAATTGTTTTCTTTTTTTTCTTTTTTTGTCTTTATTTAATTTGTTACAATATTGCTTCTGTTTTATGTTTTGGGGGGGTTTTTTTGCCCGCGAGGCATGTGGGATCTTAGCTCCTTGACCAGGGATTGAACCCTTACCCCCTGAATTGGAAGGTGAAGTCTTAACCACTGGACTGCCAGGGAAGTCCCCCCCAGTTTTTTTCTATTTGCTCCTTTTCTGCTCACTTGAATGTGTTGTCCAGCATTATTACTAATATCCTGAGATCACCTTTATCTGAATCATGTCATCACTTATGAGTCCTCTCTGTTTAATATTATTCTTTCTTATTCTTCTAATTTAAGCATTTTCTGGATTTACAAACACCTGAAACTTTATGGTTTTATCACCATTTCAATATGGCAAAAACAGAACTCAAAATTTATTCCAAATTTTCTCTCTCCTTTCTACCTGTTTCTGGATGTGATGTTTCCACACTGCCAAATCCATGCATAATCTTGATTACTTTGTTTATGTACTAGCAATAAACATCAGCACAGCATTCCTGATGCTTCGGCTCAACCCCCACACCAAAAATTAAAATCTTTATCTGCTGCATGCAGCTCTCTTTTTTTCATACATTTGAAGCTTCTCGTCACCCTGTTTACTAAGTTCAACATTCTTGGCACATGGTTTACTTGCATTTTCTACTTTTTACTGCCTAATTTCTCCTTCTCTACAACATTAATGCCTGTATCTTTCCCTCAGAGTTCATTAACTCTGTTCTCTGTATGTAAGACAGTGATAGTGATGGAGTTGAGTTTTTCTGACCCATGTATGTATCTATAGCACTTTAGGGAGAGGTTTCTTGAATGTAGATGGAAAGTTTGGTTATGGATTATGATCTATAATGAGAAATCCAAACACAAGTAAGGTTATTGATTTAAAAATCCATTTCAGAGAAATATTAAGAAGGCAAGAGTCCCCACAAGTAAAAGCAGGAAACAGGAACGTACCAAATCTGAAGAGACTCTGATTTATTTCTATAAAGTTGATCTTATCCCATGCCACTTTGCATTTGGACTAGTAGGCTTCTGAAAATTAGAAACATCACACTAAGTATCTATTAACTTATGAAAAATGTTTCGCTTACATATAGCTATTCTTACAAAAGATATTTTTTGCCTCCAATAATGTCTGCAAAATACTGGCTGAGTACTTTGTTAAATCAGAAATAACTTCCAGCTTTCTCCACTCTGAGCATTCAACATATGTATGTTCTATTTTCTAATAAAGTGTGAATATTGGAAAGTTAGTACACTTTTTTTTTTTGAAAGATCATCCCTTGGTTTTGATAAAGATGAAAATAGATAACCCTTTGGGCAGAAACCTGATTGTCCCCAGAAGTGTCATAGATCACACTATCAACTAGCCTACTCCCAAAAACAGCAGCTGGAGGATGTGTCTTTTAGTCATGTCATATTTGTTATATTTCCTGGCCTGTTTTGATGTAATTTGTTTCAGAATCCATTGCCAATTTACTGGTACTGACACAGAAACACTCAAATAATGGTCAGTTAGTACTAATAGTAATTTCCTTCCCTTCTTTCCAAGATTTATATAAATTATTAAGGTAGGTTGGTAATACACTTAGGTGAATTTTTAGTTTGAACAAGTATGTATACTTATTTTTCCATTCCAAGAAGCATTTAATTACAACTACTTTGTGTAAGCCACTGTGAGAGACTGATAGAGAAAGATGGTGAAGTGGTAAACAGTGAATAAACAAGGCTTTTTTTTTTTTTCCAGGAAGTTCACTATTAAGAGTTTTGTATATACTTTAAATAATAACATTGAAATGACCCGTGCTAGGAGGAAATGGCTTGTACTTTGTGGTAGAAAGTATCATCCATATGCTTAATATTGCACAATAACATCAACATTGCAATACATAGAGGATATTTACAACTGGGGCAAAACTGTGCCAGATATTTCCAGTATATTGTGTAATTTCATTCCTATGCCATATTCATGTGTATTCCCATGCCATACCCATGAAGAAACTGAGGCATGAAGTTAACTCACTCACACTAGGCTAGCAAGTGGCAAAGTATCTTGTCACTTAAGGTGGGGGGGAGGGCTCTACCTCTAATACCTGATTAAAGAAATTAATTATCATGACTACAGTGCCTGTCAGGTTTGTAGATCAGCTCTAACACTTAATAAACATATGACTTAGACAAGTCAATGGACTTCTATTGCCTTCAGTTTTTCCACCTATATAAAAAAGATCATTTAAAAAAAAAAAAGATCATTGTCCTAACTCACAGGGTTCTTGCAACAATCAACTGAATCACATATATTAATGTCTAATCATTTTAAGTTATATTGTTAATTTTTACTACTACCCCTATTAATATTTACCAAGACAAATTTGAGGTACAATATGTTTAGAGAAACTTTCAGATGAATAATGCTGTACATTGATAAGATTAGCTGCCACAAAATGTCCTATGCTTCTTATCACTAGACTTATCACTATGCTTCTTATCACTAATTTTGCATAAGACTGTTATTGCCTTGGGTGGGTGCTGGGGAAGTAAGGAGAGATCCCTTTATTCACTCACAGTGACCAGTTCATTAGTTTCCTTATGTGCTAGTTAACTGAGATAAATTCTGTAAGAAAAAAATGAGAAATGAGATAAAGACTGTATATTCAAGAAGCTTACTATCTACTAGAGGAGAGCAAAAAGAAACAGGTGATTTGATTATGATGGGGATACACATCATGTTAAGGGTATACTCATATACTCTGGATTATTCCAGAATGTAAGAATTATAAGGACAGAGGCATTTTCTTGTTCACCGCCGAAACCTCTATGTTTAGAAAAGTACCTTGCTCATGGCAGGCACTCAGTTAATAGTTGACAAAGAGTGAGTTCTCTAGAGAGATGCTAAGCCAAAAGAAGGGGTCAGGGGAAGCTTTTTAACTGGGGTGACAAATAGAAGTAAGGTCAAGAGGAGAATGAAAGTTATTCCAGAAAGTATTTGTCAATTGTAGAAAATCCTAGAATCAAATGGTTTCGAGAAAGTGTGAGTAGTTCACCATGGCTGGAGTTTAGCTCTAGAGGGGAAGTGTGAGAAGGAGAAGAAGGAGGTCTTGAGGAGCCTTGCACACCCTGTTAAGGAGTCTATGGCTCAATGGGAAAATATACAAGTTTGTCAACAGCAAAGTGACAGAGTTAGATTTGCCTGTTAGAAAAACCAGTATAGCTATAGTGTGGACAGTGATTGAGGTGGACAAAAAGATAAATGAAAGGAAATGATAAAGTAAATATAAATTTTTCTACAGCTTTCATGCAGGTCATTTGAGCATATTTAAATATATTTAATTCAGAAAACCCTTATGACATAATCATGCTTAGCCTTTGCAAGGCTTAGCTGAGAATAGTGTTAGAAGCAGACAAGTATAGATGGTAAAAATTACACTGCTAAGGCTTAATTCTGTTGATACCTGATATAAAACACGGTTATGAGACTTCATAGTCTAAGAAGAATTAAATATTTAATTAGAGAAAAGCAATAGACATGTGCAACAGAGAAAAGCAACTCTGTGAAAAAAACTATACCCTTTAAGAATTCACTAAAAAACTCTCCTGATTACTACTCATTACAGACATTGACCTGAGATGAAAATTTTGGATGTAAGTTTCTGAAAGCAAAATATTTTCCACTTTAGTAGCAAACAGCTGAATTTCATAGGGATTTTGCTTTTTAGAACAATTTCAGCTTTAATGACTAAGAATTGTTCACAGTTTCCGAAAATTAAATATCTACTTTGAACTCAACATTTGGAACCAGGGTCCCTCTTTAGTCAATTTTAAAATAGAAAGCTTTGTGTGATAGATTTTATGTATAATTCAATATAAAGCATATAATATCTCTTGTATTTTGATTTAATTTTTGACATCTAAAGGTTTCAGCTGATTGAGATGTTTCCAATCTGTTAAAAGTGAAAAAGACATTTTGATGCTTCTATTTTTAAGATCCTTGTTTCTAAAGTTCTATTTCCTAAATTGAGGGGTTTCCAAACATTACTAAAAAGAATTAAGAGTGCTACAATTTCAATCTGACTAGAGTAGGTTCACAAGGCATCCTTCTCAGGGAATAATGTTCTTGTTAATATGTCTGCTTCCTGTTATTACTCCAAATCTGAAAGGACTTTGAACATCTGTATACTGCATGCTCTTTTTTTTTTTTTTTTAATAAATTTATCTATCTATTTATTTATTTATTTTTGGCTGCATTGGGTTTTCGTTGCTACGCACGGGCTTTCTCTAGTTGCGGCGAGCAGGGGCTACTCTTCATTGCGGTGCACGGGCTTCTCATTGCAGTGGCCTTCTCTTGTGGAGCACGGGCTTTAGGCGTGGGGGCTTCAGTAGTTGTGACGTGCGGCTTCAGTAGTTGTGGCTCGTGGGCTCTAGAGCGCAGGCTCAGTAGTTGTGGCACACGGGCTTAGTTGCTCGGCGGCATGTGGGATCTTCCCGGACCAGGACTTGAACCCGTGTCCCCTGCATTGGCAGGCGGATTCTTAACCACTGCAGGAAGTCCCTGCATGCTTTTTTCTATTGATATATTACTATGTCCTAGTAAGCAACATGCATGATACCCTAAGAAATATAACTGTTTCCTCTGGGGTAATATATTTGTAAATAATAAAAACCCAGTAATTTGCCCTTATCTCAATTAGCAGGGTTATATAATGATCACAGAACATTTAAGAAAATGACAATGTGAATTTTCAAATTGTGCATAGACCATGAGTACTCTAGTTGAATAATCTATCTTGCAGTCTAGAAATTACGGTAATTTCTTGGGCCATTAAAGGAATATTACATTCTAGAAAACTTCATAGAGTTGTACAGCCCAACCTTGTATACACAATCTGCATTCATGTGCTTGCTGAATTCGCTGTATTTGTATATCATTAAGGAAAAGGAAAAACTCAAGTTATCTATTTCATACTTCTTCACATCTTTACTACTTTCTTCAAAGAGAAAAACTAATTCTACTGGTTGAAATCCAGTGTACCTAGTAAGTAGCTTTACTATTTTACTGTCAAGGAGGTTGAAGATAGATTTTCCTGAATGGTCACAGTATAAACAAGAGTGGGATGGTCAAACATAATAAGGAAGTGGTAGAGTTTTCAAAAGTCATAGGATTTGTTTTAAAAGGAAATTTTATATTTTATTTTAGTTGTTATCGATCAAATGTATGTACATGTCTGTAAAAATTACAATTGCAATATTTATCAAGTATTCTTATTTTTGCATAATTTTGAACATTTATCCAGATATCCTGGGTGATATATGTAGCTATAGTTCACTTTAAAGTTGTATAGAATTACATTGAAAAAAGTGCCACAACTTATTCTAGGTTGATATCTTTTTAGCATTTTAAAGATTTTGTTCTTTGACATATTTTTTTCTGATAAAAAATCAGCTATTATTCTTATTTGGTCCTTGATATGTAATGTGGCTTTTTTTTTTCCTGTTTAAAGATTTTTCTTCTGTGATATTTTAAAGTTTTAATGAGATATAATTCACACAACATAAAATTCAACCAATTAAAATGTACAATCCAATAGTTTTTTTTCTAGTATATCACAGAGTTTGGCAATCAGAACCACTATCTAATTTTAGAATAATTTCATCAACTTCAAAATAAACCCTGTATCTATTAGCAGTGACTCCCATTTAACCCCTAGCCTACCAGCACTACTTAACCACTAATCTACTTTCTGTCTCTATAGATTTGCCTTTTCTAGACATTTTATGTGAATTGAACCATACAGTATGTGGTCTTTTGTGACATTTAGCATAAAGTTTTAAAAGTTCATCCATGTTGCAGTATGTACCAATACTTTATTCCTTTTTATGGCTGAATTATATTCTACTGCATGAAGATCTTATATTTTGTTTATCTGTTCATCAGTTGATGGGCATATGAGTTGTTCCTGCATTTTGGCTATTATGAATAATGTTGCTATATAAAGGTTTATTTCTGGATTTCTTTAAACTTTAAAAAATTCCTTTCAATGATGTTTTGTAGTTTTCAGCACATAATTCTTGCATCTTATTCTATTTAATATTATTGTAAATTTAAGTATTTCTTAATTTTATTTTCAGAGTATCATTATATTAATGTATACAAATACAGTTGACTGTTTTATATTTATTGTGTATTCTGCAACCTTGATGAACCTTGAATTTATTAGTTCTAATAGATTTTTTTTTGTAGATTCCTTTGGTTTTCTATGCAAAAGATCATGTCATCTGTAAAAAGAAATGGTTTGACTTTTTTCTTACTAATTCAGATGCCTTTTTATTTCTTCTTCTTGCCTAATTATCCTGTCAAGAACCTTCAGTAAAATGTTGAAAAAAAAAGTAAAAAAACCAAAAAGTAGCAAGAGCAGATACATTGAACATTGTATATAGTATTCAATAACAACAACTGTAACGTGCTCAGGAATAATTTAATCAAATATGTTTAATAATGATGAGGAAAGTATAAAATGATATTTAAATATGTAGATAAGACTCAGTTAAATCTGTTGTAGGGCTCAGTGTGCTTATATAATTTTCCACAAATCAATATATAAAGATTTACAAACCTATTTTAAAGGACAAGTTTGTTATTTTAGAAATTGCAGAGAAAATCTTGATATTCATATAGTATAACAAAAGGCCAAGAACAGAAAGATAATCTTGTAAAAACAATACTTTAGATCCTATTGGTATCATATAGAAATTATATTTTTAAAACAAGATATTTAAATTGTATGATACTGGATCAGAATTATGTAAACCAATAGTGATCATTACAAAATTATTAGTATGGAGTATTTAACAAATAGTGCTAGACAAATTGTTTAAATTTATTTAAATTAGTTCCTGTATCCCATCATAAGCAACTATCAATTCTATGTGATTTCAGGAACTAACTTTTGCATTACTTTGATGCAGTATGTTTTTTGTTTGGTTGGTTCTTATTACATTAACTCTTGTTCTTACTTTTTTATCATTTCATTTATTATAGTGACTAACATATTGAAGAAACCCAGTAATTATCTTTTCAGTGAGTAAGGCAATCAATGCCACCCAACCTGGGTTTGATGACAACTGTGGAAAACTCAGGAATCCATGTCTATAGACTAAAATCTCAGCAGAGCAAATGTATCAGCATTCTCTCAATTACCATGAAAACATAATCCAATCCCTAACAAAATTCCAGTGAGAGATTTGATTGGGCCATTAATACATATTTATATTATATTATAAAGTCTTATAGGTTATTTTTAAAAATATTGAGAATAATTAGAAATTTGGGTAGAAAAACTGGAAAGACATACTTTTTTTTTACCAGCTATCCAGCACTATTTCAAACAACAGTTTTAATACAGTGAAATATGCATTAACATTGGCACAGGAATGAACTGACAGCTCAATGAAATAAAAAGGTTCATCTAGATATAGATACAGGTATATACGGGGATTTAATGTGAGATGAAATTGACATTGGTAATCATTTGGACAAATATATGTTTTAATATCATTGGAACAACTGACCCTCCATTAAGGAAATAATATCTATCTGTGGTTGGATTTCTACCTCTCTAAAACCCAAATTAGTAACATTTGAATAGAAAAAATATAAACATGAAAATAAAATAATAAAAGTACCAGACAAAGCAAATGCAAATATTTTTACATTTTTGAAGTATGTAGTACAATAAGAAACCAGGCAGCAAATTATTAAGACATTTTACTATAATGGAATCTTTACTTTAAAAAAACATATAGGAGAGTAATTCATGAGCAAATTAAAATATTAAAAAACGGGACAAAAATTAATATATATGGCTAGCAAATGATTAACCTTCCTTGAATATTTGCAAACAATTATTCCTCTTCCTTGTTTTATTTCTAATAACACTTATATTATCCTTCATAATTGATATATTTATTTTTTATTGCTTCCCTCCATTTAATAAAATGTGAGCCATAGGAGGGCAGTTATTTTTATCTGTTTAATTTAATGGTGTGTTTTCAGTGTTCAGAATATGGGCTGGCTCACTACAGTTTTTAGTAAGTGACATCAATAAGAAATATCCATCACCGTAATATAAAAATGTGCACAGCATTAGAAGAGAAAAAAATGTTTAAAGAAGAAATACCAAGTTATCACTAATGATATGAAATATGCTCCATCTTTTTTTTTAAGAGACAGCAGCATTTTGTTTTAATTTTTTATTTATTTATTTATTTTTGGCGACACCTGGCTGGCATGCAGGATCTTAGTTTCCCAACCCGGGATTGAACCCATGCCCTCTGCAGTGGAAGCACGGAGCCTTAACCATTGGACTGCCAGGGAAGTCCTAAATATACTCCACCTTGACATTTACAAGTTAAAGCATTTACATTTTTTATTATGTATTTGTCAAGCTTTTAATAGCTTAATTATACCCATTTTTATAAGAATATGGAGAAGTATATAGTGACGAACTGCTGATGGTAGTATAAATTGGGTAGTAATATGGCAAATAAGAAGCATGGATACATTGGGGTGCAGATATTTGATTTCTGGACACTTATTCTTAAAGTATAACAAGAAAATTATGCATAGAATATCTACAAGGAAGAATGTTCAACCCTATGTGTGTTTTTTTGTGTTTGCATGTGTGGAGAAAGATATAATATATATATATGGCACCGGGTAGCAGTATATACACGAATTATACATATGTACACACGCATATATATGTACATACATGCTCTGTAAAATTGTTCTCATCTGTATCTCTACATACTTTTATATCTCTAATGTATCTTGATAGTGAGATATACATACATGACTATAGACATGGTATAATGCACCCCCAAACACTAATAGTGTTAGGATTTAGAGCTATTTTCTAATTCTTTTCTGCGTTTTGTTGTAAATATTTACACTGTACAAATGCCAACATTTTATATTCTAAAAGAGAAAAGAGTTAATAACATTTTTAAGGGGAACACCAAAAATCTCAGATTATTCTAAGATTTTGTTATGTTTTCTTAAGGGCTGGAATTGTCCCTATTTACCGTTACATTTCTACAGCAAGTAAAATGTTTGGCACCTAGCAGGTGGTTAATAATGATGTACTGAATAAATGAATAAATAGCAAGAGGACACTTCAAAAAGGTGTGCATATTCCCACCCCTTCCCTACTTTACTATCTTTGAGGAGAATTGCCTAGAAACTCAATCTGTTACCAATGGTAAAAATTAATTTACTTTTATCTAACAGATTTTTAATTATTTTTTTCTTTACCAATAGATATAGTCCCCAGATTTTGATTGTCCATACATGGAGAACTTTCTGATTAGTCTTGAAACTCCCTCTTGTTAGTTGAAATATGGAAGAAACTAGGGCTAGCCAACAATCTGGCTGAAAAATAAGAGAAAAAAACACCCACCTGGGGTCAAGTAACCCACTCTATTTCATGAAGCCATTCTTATTTCCACACTGAAGTGCTTTGGATAGGTGAAAATGACAAGGCTGATTGGCTCAGGTAACTAAGGCCACAGGAGGGTTTCACTTTACAATTAGTTCCACTTGGAGACTCAGCAATGCATCCTGCTGAGAGACTTAAAGCTCCAACTTGCTCATGATCCATCTGAGTGAACTGACTGATAATCTATGCTGTCACATCCTGCATCTCTGCCTCCACGAGGGCTCAACCTATCAGAATCAACTATTCTTGGATAGTGAAAGAAAAAGAAAGAAAGAAAGAGAGAAAAAATGGCACAAAATCGAATGGAATCAGAATAAATTACCCAGTTTTTTTTTTTGTTAATTTGAACCTGTGAATAATAGAAGTCATTTCTAAAAGATAATTGTTTTGAACCTAAAAGTGATATACTTTTTCAAAGTGATATACATTTATACTTGAGACATTGAAACCCAGTTTTGACTACTTTAATTAATTAATTTTGATTAAATATCAATGTGAAGGAGTGTTCTGCCTATATTTTCTTCTAAGAGTTTTATAGTGTCTGGCCTCCATTTTGAGTTTATTTTTGTGTATGGTGTTAGGGAGTGTTCTAATTTCATTCTTTTACATGTAGCTGTCCAGTTTTCCCAGCACCATTTATTGAAGAGGCTGTCTTTTCTCCACTGTATATTCTTGCCTCCTTTGTCAAAGATAAGGTGACCATAGATGCATGGGTTTATCTCTGGGCTTTCTTTCCTGTTCCATTGATCTTTATTTCTGTTTTTGTGCCAGTACCATACTGTCTTAGTTACTGTAGCTTTGTAGTATACTCTGAAGTCAGGGAGCCTGATTCCTCTAGCTCTGTTTTTCTTTCTCAAGACTGCTTTGGCTATTTGGGCTCTTTTGTGTTTCCATACAGATTGTAAAATTTTTTGTTGTAGTTCTGTGAAAAATGCCATTGGTAGCTTGATAGGGATTGCACTGAATCTTTAGATTGCTTTGGGTAGTACAGTCATTTTCACAGTGTTGATTCTTCCAATCCAAGAACATGGTATATCTCTCCATCTGTTTGTGTTGTCTTTGATGTTTTTCATCAGTGTCTTATAGTTTTCTGCATACAGGTCTTTTGTCTCCTTGGGTAGGTTTATTCCTAGGTATTTTATTCTTTTTGTTGCAATGGTAAATAGGATTGTTTCCTTAATTTCACTTTCTGATTTTTCATTGTTAGTGTATAAGAATGCAAGAGATTTCTGTGTATTAATTTTGTATCCTGTGTCTTTACTGAATTCATTGATTAGCTCTAGTAGTTTTCTGGTGGCATCTTTAGGATTTTCTATGTGTAGTATCATGTCATCTGCAAAAAATGACAGTTTTACATTTTTTCCAATTTGGATTTTAAAACTTTTAGAAGAAAACATAGACACAACACTCTTTGACATAAATCACAGCAAGATCCTTTTTGACCCACCTCCTAAAGTAATGAGAATAAAAACAAAAATAAATAAATGAGACCTAATTAAACTTAAAATCTTTTGCACAGCAAAGGAAACCATAAACCAGATGAAAAGACAGCCCTCAGAATGGGAGAAAATATTTGCAAATGAAGCAACAGACAAAGGTTTAATCTCCAAAATTTACAAGCAGCTCATGCAGCTCAATATCAAAAAAACACAATCAAAAAATGGGCAGAAGACCTAAATAGACATTTCTCCAAAGAAGACATTCAGATGGCCAAGAAACACATGAAAAGATGCTCAACATCACTAATTATTAGAGAAATGCATATCAAAACCACAATGAGGTATCACCTCACACCAGTTAGAATGGCCATCATCAAAAAGCCACAAACAATAAATGCTGGAGAGGGTGTGGAGAAAAGGGAACCCTCCTACACTGTTGATGGGAATGTAAATTGGTACAGCCACCCTGGAGAACAGTATGGAGGTTCCTTTAAAAGCTAAAAATAGAGCTACTATATGATCCAGCAGTCCCACTCCTGGGCATATATCTGGAGAAAACCATAATTCAAAAAGACACATGTACCCCAATGTTCATTGCAGCACTATTTACAATAGCCAGGACATGGAAGCAACCTAAATGTCCATTGACAGTTGAATGGATAAATAAGATGTGGTACATATATACATTGGAATATTACTCAACCATAAAAAGGAAAAATATTGGGTCATTTGTAGTGATGTGGATGAACCTAGAGTCTGTCATACAAAGTGAAGTAAGTCAGAAAGAAGAAAACAAGTATCATATATTAACACATATATGTGGAATCTAGAAAAATGGTACTGATGAACCTATTTGCAGGGCAGGAAAAGAGATGCACATGTACAGAACCAACTTGTGGACACAGCTGGGGAAGGGAAGGGTAGGACGAATTTAGAGTAGAATTGACATATATACACTGCCATGTGTAAAATAGATAGCTAGTGGGAAGCTGCTGCATAGCACAGGGAGCTCAGCTCAGTGCTCTGTGATGACCTAGAGGGGTGGGATGGGGGGCCAGTGGGAGGGAGGCTCAAGAGGGAGTGGATATATGTATACATATAGCTGATTCACTTTGTTGTACAGCAGAAACTAACACAACACTGTAAAGCAATTATGCTCCAATTAAAAGAATATATCAGTGTGAAAAGGTTTAGTCTATTCTATTGCTAACATTTCACTCATTTATATGTAGTCAACATTGACATTGAATAAAGGGGACACACACATTCATGTACACAGACATCCACATGCACATGCACCTACAAACGAAAGTCTACAGGCTGAAAAGTTACAAATAGCTTGACACTGCCGAGAGACTTATCAGAGTCTAGTCTGATACGAGACAGCTGAGCTGAAACAGAAAAACCTTGTCAGTTCATTATCAATTCTGAGTAATGGGAGGAAACATTTATTTCCTAAATTTGGACAGAGTTGCATCTGTAACAGGGTTCACAACCAAGAACACAGAGACTTTTTGGGAGAAGTCAGGAATCTACCTGAGAAGGAAAGAGGCTAGTAAGGAACCTGCCAAAGAGGTAAGTGTTAAACTATAGAGCGGTTTAGACAGATTTGGATAATTACTTTTTCCTGGCTGGAATGTAAAAGCATATTATAAATAGTGCATGGCTTGAACAATTGCCCTCAGATCCCTTCCCATACACTGTCACCTTGCCTTACAGGTTCCTATCCCCCTGTTTCAGATTGCCCATCTCCATATTTAGATACAGCTGCCTCGCTACAGTATAATTCTGGATCATCCCACTGGCTTTTCCTTTGGGCTTCATACATAGCCCTAGACTTTTGGTTTGTTTGTTTGTTTGGTTGGTTTTGAAATACATCTTGTCTCTTCTTATACTTCATTTTAGTATTACAGGCTTCTGTCAGGTGGAGAGGCTCTGGGATACAGCAAAAGAGGTTAGGTTTAAGAAGGTAGGTGTTTTTACATAGAGCTCTCCCTGTCAGCCTGTATGCTGGAAAGACTTCGTTCAGCCTTTGACAGTAAGCACAGTTTAGCCAACCATTTTGAAGCATTTTATAATGGTGAAATTTCATTCCTTTAAATGATGAAGCACATTCAACATAGTTCAAATAGATTGTGAGCTCATTAAGTCCAGGCACCTTGCCTTATTACTTACCACAATCCTCAATACACTATAGGAGCTCAGTGAATGCCAGATGAAAGAATCAAAGAAGAGGAAAAGCCAAACAAATGAATCTTACTTCTTAAATAAATTTGTTCTTCCAAACTATTTAGGATGATCAGACAGATGAAAAGTTTAGCCAATTTTTATGCAGCTTTTAAAAATCCAACTATTACCATAATCCTTTTTATTATTTCTCTTCAGACTCATGAAATAGCACTGGGATATTGCATGTTGAAATTAATTTTAAAATTTAAATCCAAGTTTCCAATATTCCAGATTTTTCCAAGGCTAATAAACCCTTAGTTTACTATTCTTTTTACAAAAATGTACCACACCCACATTTTTATCATTAGGTTTATTTTTCTAACTTACAGCTTTTCTTTCTTTTAAGAATCATAAATGCCAAAGCTTTCCAGATCATTGATTCCACCGTAATATTATCCCATCTAGTTGACTTTCTCATATATTTTTTATGTAGGTTTTTTTTTTCCTATTTGACATTTCAGCAATAATCTTGAAAAAAACCAAAAATTCTAAATTTTCTCTATTTTTAACATTACAGAGAACTGCTCTTCTTAATTGTGGCATTTAATTGATTGTGTATCCATTTCCTTAAAACCTTATCTTCTGGTTTGCTTTCCAGTTTGACAATTGACAGGTAATAAAATGTTTAGATCAGCACTTTCCTGAAAACTTACAAAAAAGTCAAAGACTCAATGTCAAGTTCTCGCAGACTTATTTAATCACAATGAGTGGAAAGGAAGACGTATTTTGATTAAGACTGGCTAAACCAATCAGTAAAGACCTTGAACTTGCTTAAGTTACTACTGGCTATTCCCAGTAATGGTGATAGCCTAAAAGTGAACCCTCAAACCATTAACACAAAATGAACAAGAGATAACTTGAAAAAGGTTTTTTTTCCCTTATAATTATCGTTTCAAGTTTGTATACCTACATTGGTATTCTAGATACTGATATTATTCTATTGCTGTTGTCCCTGTTGGTTTTTTTCTTTTAAAAATATTTTCTCCAGCTTCTCCTTTAGATAACTTTATTCCCCAAGCTCCATTAAAAGCACAAATTGGGGAAATCACAGAAGGAATAGCCAGCAGGGTATGACGTTTCAGCTTTACCATTTTTGCAGATCCTAATTTTGATATAGTAGTTGGAGTTCAAAAGGCAGAGAAGGTCAAGGTGAAGGTGTACTACTTCAAAATCCTCAAGATCCATTGGATATAAGACTTAAACAAACAAGAATTACTTTCATTGATTAAATGTAGATTGAATTAGGAGGGAAAAATCACAGGCGCTGCTAAGGTTATGTCCCCCACTCATTGTTTAACTCAGCATGACTGATTCAATCTGCTGAGCCCCAAGGAAGGCCAAAGATGTCACTCACAGACTCCACACAATGCAGGAGCCTTAGAAGAGCAAAATCGAAAAGTTGCACTTTATCCACCCACAGCCTGGAGCCACTGTTCTCATTCAGCCTTGTGTTAGCAGAACAATAAATTGCAGCAGGCATTGGGCTGCTCCTCATAATAATTATAAGTATCCCACAGGCAAAGCTGTTGTTGCTTTTAAGACTTGACAGAATGTGTCTTGTAGGCATGACCTAGCAGATGAGGACTTTTTCGTTTCATCTTTCCCCAAAAGCCACCTAGGTGAAATATATAAAGCATCTTGATAAGGGATATATTTTCTCCTGTAGGGGTAGTTTGATCACTATAAGCTGCTCCTCTTGTTCATTCACCTTAAAAATAATTGCCACTCTGTGGTAGAAGAAGTCAAGTACAGCCACAGAGGCAGGGATAGACCTTTTGCTCCGTCCTGCTAATTGGTGTCACCTACTGCACTGCCTTATGTATTCATGGTAGAAAAAAAAATGAAGCAGAAAATTAAGTGTGAAAGGATTTTTTGTCCTCCTGTCACTTTGTACAACATTTAGTTCAGTTGACATGACACTGTGCCTTTTGTTACATAAAACTGTCACATTGTCCCCTCTGGTTAGCTTCAGTTGCTTCCCAAATCAATAATAACTCTCAAAGCTGTCAAATAATGAAAGGATCCTATGATATGTTGGCTGCAGTAAATGATATTTTTGACTATCCTTTTCAATGTTACCCAATTAGTTTCAAACACATATTAGAAATGAAGAAATGAGATAAGCTTTGTAAATGATATAACAAACTTGAAAATGAGGACATCGCTTATGTACATTAGTTATATATTATTGGATATAACTCTTATAATTTTTAAAAAGTCAGTTTTAGATGGATCATATTTATATAATGAGAACTTTAATTCCTAAGCAAAGATGTAACTCAGAAACCCTGAGCTTCTATCATTTCCTCATGTACGTAATGATAGCATTTGGTTATCAGAGGGATAATTTATTCCAGATTTACATACCTATGGAGAAGCCCCTAAGGTATGGTTTGATCATGGAGGAAGTTGTCACTTACTGTTATTGTTTTCCATGTAGGCAATATAGCTATTGCCCTCTTATAGTACTTGTAAGCAGGAAACCAAGTCACAGACAGCTATAGATGGAACCAATGGTCTTAAATATTCCTGATCAGTCCCTCTAATTGAAAACCATTTGGGGAAAACTCAAGAGTGGTTCCTTAGAAGCCTTGGATGAACTAAAGAACTATATTTGTATTTTAGGTAAACTGATCTCATTCCACTTTGTTCTATTCAGGGATAACATCTCTATGTCTTCATGATTTTAGTCTCTAACCGAGAAAAGAGCGCACATACAAATTATATAATTCCCACTTCCCTGAACCAGCTGTTCCAAGCTTTTTCAAAATTTGTGTGTTAGCCTTTGAGTTTAGCATGCTCTCAGTGAGCCTCTTTTCAGACCCCTCTAACCACACTTCACAACCCCGATTTTTAAATTGTCAGAAATGTTCAGAATTAATTCATCTCTTTACATCTGATGTGACTTAGAGAATTAAGGTTCATGATACCTGTATGAGTTTACCTTGACTCTCCAGTGCTATGGCCTATAGAAATCTAAAGTGCCCTCCTCCTCCATATAAAACTCCCACACATACTTAACATTGATTTGGCTCAAATGTAAAACTGAACACCTCTGAGTTCTCCAAAGAATTTATTGCTACATGGAAACATTAAGTATCTGGGTAGACTTTATTAGATATACTTTTGTGTGTGTGTGTGTGGCACGCGGGCCTCTCACTGTTGTGGCCTCTCCCGTTGTGGAGCACAGGCTCCGGACGCGCAGGCTCAGCGGCCATGGCTCACGGGCCCAGCCGCTCCGCGGCATGTGGGATCTTCCCGGACCGCGGCACGAACCCGTGTCCCCTGCATCGGCAGGCGGACTCTCAACCACTGCGCCACCAGGGAAGCCCTATTAGATATACTTTTGATTAAAGTTTACGAGTTTATATATTAAACATTTTCCAACATCCTTTCACACATATTCTCTCATACTGAGTTAGTGTCATAGACTCCTGCACATAAAGGTAAAAAGAATGCATTCCAACAAATTATTATTTGGTCCCAAGTATTCCAAAGCTGTGGCATTCTTTAGTATTTTAATAAAAATTATTTAGATTTTAAAAATAGAAATGAAAAAAATATGGCTATGGCTCCCCTGGTGGCTCAGTGGTTAAGAATCTGCCTGCCAATGTAGGGGACACAGGTTCAAGCCCTGATCCAGGAAGATCCCACATGCCGCAGGACAACTAAGCCCATGCGCCACAACTACTGAGTCTGTGCTGTAGAGCCCACGAGCCACAACTACTGAACCCATGTGCCACAACACCTGAAGCCCACGCACCTAGAGCCCGTGCTCCACAAGAGAAGCCACCATAATAAGAGGCCTGTGCACCACAACGAAGAGTAGCCACCTCTCGCTACAACTAAAAAGAAAGCCTGCATGCAGCAATGAAGACCCAACGCAGCCAAAAATAAATAAATTTATTAAAAAGAAAAAAATCTGGCTACTATCCTTCATATATGAATTTCAGTAACGGGCTGAGAGAGAACATTTAACTCTCTCATTGATGCACTAAGTCAAACCTGTTCTGTAAAATTCTGCAAGGTTTCATAAATGCTTACCAAAAAAAAAAAAAAGGTCTTGGGTACAAGAAAGAGTAGTCAAATTTATCAAAAATATTTAAAATAACCCTTACAATATCCGTATGCTTTTGAATAGAGTATAGTCACTCACATTGGTAAAAATAATAATACATAAAAATTAAAGATTTACTTAATTTATTATAAAATAATATTCTGACAAAATTCCTCCACTTTTATAAATTCATAAAAGTGCAAATATCCTAATCCATCTAAATTTGTTATAGGAATATTTATCAGTAGAAGTCTTAGCTTGAATCTAGATTCAGGCATTTGTAGGTTAGTCTGAAGGATGCTGGGTTATGCTCACTAAAGCTCTATTTTATGATTGATTGGGGACATTTATGAATAATAATTTATCATGAAGATAAAGCTAAAGTTGAACTCATGTCCAATGAATTATTATCAAAGAGGTTACGTGGTTTAGAGATTAGAATCATATCTCTTGCTGATTTCTTTCTGGCTCAGCTTTATTGAAATTATCTAAGTCTTAGGATCAGGAGTCTGCAAGAAAGTAGAAAGGGAAAACTAAGAGTTTATTCAGTCCATAAACAAAGCAGTGGCAGCACAGATGTCAGTAGCTGTAGCAGAGTTTGAACAAAATGATACTAAAAATAAAACATACCTGATTTTTTGGGAAACAGACTAAGCAGTGTTTAGAAGGGAATTTATAGTATATTTTTTTTGAAAAGGTTAGTAAAATTAACAAATTTACAGCTCTATTGATCAAGAAAGTAAGCAAGCAAAGGATGGCACACATTACCAATGTCAGTTATTTAGAGGGGGCACCACTACAGACTCCAAAGAAATTAAGAGAATATTACTGTCTACTTTATGCCAACACGTCCAACAATTAAGATGAAATGGGCAAATTCCTTAAAAATACAAGTTGTCAAAAGTGACTGAAGAAGAAGTGGAAGATATGAATAGCAGTATAGTACTGCGTTCATTAAGTACATTTGAGTCTTGAACAGTGATAGGGTTGGGGCATCTACACCCTGCACAGTCAAAAATCCGCATATAACTTTGTAGTCTGCCCTTTGTATCTAAGGTTCCACATCTGAGGATTCAACCATCAGCAGATCTGCAGTACTGATGTTCATATTTATTAAAAAAAACCCAAGTATATGTGGACCCATGCAGTTCAAACCCGTGTTGTTCAAGGGTCAACTTTAAATTAAATTTGTAATTAAAAACTTTCAGAAAGAAAATTAAAAGCCTTGACAGCTTCACTGGTGAATTCTATCAAATATTTAATACAGAAATAATAGCAATCATGCACAAGTGCTTTTACAAAAAAAAGAAGTGGGAACATTTCTCAAATATTTTATGAGCCTGAGTTATTCCAACACCAAAACCAAATAAAGATATAATGAAGAAAAAAATTACAGACCAGTATTCTTGGATAGATGCAAACAACAAGACAATATTGGCAAATAAAAGATATATATATATATATATAAGAATATACTAGTTCATCACCAAGGGGGATGTATGCAAAAATGCAAGATTGACATCCAAAAAGCAATCAATGCAATTCAATACATTAGCAACATAAAGGGGGAAAGGGTGTGGTCATATTTATTGGTACAGCAAAAACATTTCAAATGAATCAACGTCCGTTCACAGTAAAACTCTCAAAGCAGTAGAAAAAGAACTCCCTGACCTGATAAAGAAATCTATGAAAATTTACAATAGTATCATATTTAGTGTGAAAATAAAGAATGCTTTGCCCCTAATATTGGGAACAGGCAAAGATTTTTACTCTTCTCACTTCTATTCAACATTTCATCAAGGGTCTTAGCCAGTTAAGTAAGGCAAGCAAAGGAAATAAAAGGCATATAAATTTGAAAGAAAGAAGTAAAATTCTTTGAATTCACTGATAACATGATTGTGTATTTGGAAAATCCTAAGGCATCTAAAAAATGATCTACTAGACCTAATTACTGGGTTTATTTTGATAATAAATTTTACCTTTCTTTTTTGGGAGAAAATGGATGTTTTTATTTTTTTGTAATGCAGTTGATTTACGTTTTGTGGGAAAATGTTTTTTATTTCTATTTTTTCTTTATATTAAAGAATAGAAAATAGATTTTTTTGATGTTGGCAATGAATAGATAGACTTTAGTGCGTACCCATCATTTGTATCTGGCCTGACATTTTGGATCATTCCTTCAACATTTGGAAAAACGTCTCTGTATTTAAAATCCCTCATTATTTATATAGAGTAAAAAGAATCACTATATATACAGGCTTCATTGTCATTCGATATAGGTTTCACCTGCCAGATGAATCAAAGGAAGACTGTGATTAAAAAAAGAAAACTATTGAGCAATCAAGTAGAGAATGAGGTATCCATCTCTTGACACTAGTGACAGTAGATACTGCATATTTCTATGGGTGAAGAAAAGCTGTGGAAGCTTCCAGCCCCTTCCCAAGGCAGAATAGTTTTGGTGCTGGAGACAGTACCAGATTACTTGTTCTGACAGATGCTTCGTGGTTTTGTGATTGATGAGCATTTCACCTAAATTAACAGATAAAATCTGAAGTGTGATGGAAGTGTGGATTGGCTTTCAGTCGCTGACTTTATTACCCACCTAAGCCAGGCACCTTGCTGTGCAGCCTTCAGCCCCATCCCATCTGCCACACCTCTCTGGGACCATCAGATCTCATTTCACTCTGCAGACTAACATTAGATGCATGAAAACACAAAAGTTGAACTTTGTTTCTTTCTCCCTTGCTTTTATGCTGCACGCCCCTGCCAAGAGTTAGTAAGTATATAACCTCTTGCTATGGCCCAATTGATGAGTGCAGGGTGAGTATAAACAAATTGGAAGGAGAAATACACATTGGTTTAAGGACCAAAAATTAACCCTGCCTATTTGCACACATATATTTGCTCCACATAAGCAAATTATACACCCTTTTCCAAGCATCCATACGATACAAATATTTATTTAAAAGCACCTCCCCAAACCATAAATAAGTTATAAAGGAATAAATTGCATAAACCATATTTTCTACCTACAGGAAAAGTAATGCAGAAAATTAATTTTTCTAAGTCTCAATTGCTTAGTAATTGTAAAACATCAAGTAACTCTTGGATCACAGCCCAAAATAAACTGCTTACAGACTCTTACAAAATCACTAACAAGGAGAATTCTAAGTTTCTAAGTTGTAGCCAAAATGATATCCATTAAAATAGAAAATTTATCCATCTTGGTGAACATTCCAAGTCTCAGTTGGACTTCAATATATTTTTTGCAAGCTTTTAATCATTCACTTTCTTCTTTAAAGAAAATTAATCTCCATTTATATTTGTGGAAATCCTAATTCCAAAAGTTACCTCCTGTGTTCATAAAGGACTGAAATTAGGATATAAATTGGCTTTTCCATGTTATTGTCTCAGAGCTGGCCACAAGCATGCTCTGTCATTCTGCTGCTTCCAGCTGCAATTAGATAATAGTGAAAGGCAAGTCCCCATAATCCTGAATTTCCCTGAAGTACTCTATATTTTCATCAGATAAATGAACAACCTCTCAGTAGCTCCGTCATGTTCTCAGTTTGTCTCTGGGAAATGTTTTGCTCTACCTTTTGTCAAAGCACAGATTACAGGAGCCCTGAGAAAGCACCTCTCTGGGGTCTGAAGGGAGCTCCTTAATGCTGAGCGGGCTCTGTGAACAAATGACTTGTGTTGGAACATATATGTTTTCCAACACCTTTTAACCCATTGCATATTCCCTACCCACCAGAAACTGAGATTCTTTTCAGTAAATTGATCCAGAAACCAATCCAAGTTAATGGCAGACCTTAAATGCCCTTTGTGCAGGTGAGCAACCTGCATCAGAAGACATTTGGGAGCTCTCCAGCTAGTCCTTTCTAGTCCTCCCTGACTCAAGCAAGATGTGTTCTTGGTCTTTTCAGCCTAGTTCTTTGTGAAGGTGTTACTGGTTCTGGAACCTCAGGCCTAGCATCCTTCTCCTTCCTGCCACTGCAGAGTGTAGAGAAGACAAATCTGGCTTCTGGAAACTTAGGAAATGTGGCTTTCTTATGCTGATGTAGAATAAGCAGCACAAGATGTCACATGACCAATTCCAAGGAGTAAATTTTAGTTTATGGGTCATTTTATTGGAAATTATACTTCTACTGGAATCTTGGAAACTAGTATACTGTATAGGAGGCATGTGAGAGACACTAGAAAACCAAAAACACAACTTTTTGAGTTGGGCGAGCATTACCCTTGAAATTTATTTTCAATAATATGTTCTTCTGAAGGAATTTTAAATTTTGTGAAGTATGGCGCATGCACATAAATTGATTTGAACACTCCAGCCTTCCTGAACACATCTCCAGGTTTCCTCCCCCGATCCATTATCAGCAAGCATGACACAAAACAATATGACAAATATCCTACATATCAAAGAGGAGAAAGATCATTGCTCTATTAATTCCAAAGTGTTTAAATAAAAAGATATGCTGAACATCACAATGATACCTGGTCTAAAAAAAAAATACATATAGAATAGTAAGGAATGTAAAATACGGAGCAATGACAAATGTGTGAATTTCAATCGGAATCTATTTTTATATGAATGTAATTATGAAAAATTATCCCATTATTACTATATTAATGAAATAAATCAAGGTCTACTCATGTTACCTTCAACCTACTATTGTTTTTTTAAAAATACAAAATATATGCAGTTATTAAATCCCTTATTAGTAGTAGTAATTATTTCTGTAATTTGTCTTAATTATACTTAACAGTCACCAATACTTTTGTTGTTTTTATAAAAAGATGTTTACCCCTTTGTGTCTGACGGTTTTTGTGGATAAAAAACATAAGAGGGTTGAATGGCAATAATCAGTTCTATTTAATTCTAGAAGCTAAAAATCTCTTTCTGCCGTTTTGGATATAAGCTGCCTAATGCATCTTCTTCCTACTTATAATTTTTTTTTTTTAAGAAATGAACTTTTTTAAAAAATAAATTTATTTATTTATTTTTTGACTGCATTGGGTCTTCTTTGCTGCGCGCGGGCTTTCTCAAGTTGCGGCAAGTGGGGGGCTACTCTTCATTGCAGTGGGTGGGCTTCCCATTGCGGTGGCTTCTCTTGCTGCGGAGAACAGGCTCTAGGCGCACGGGCTTCAGTAGTTGTGGCGTGTGGGCTCAATAGTTGTGCCTTGCGGGCTTAGTTGCTCTGCAGCATGTGGGATCTTCCTGGACCAGGGCTCGAACCCATGTCCCCTGCATTGGCAGACAGATTCTTAACCACTGCGCCACCAGGGAAGTCCCCCTATTTATAATTTTATTGCTTGACTCCTTTGCTTTCCTAATTCGTGTTTCACGTATGATTTCTCCACGTAAACGTCAGATACTCTTGATTCGCAGAACTCTGAAAATATACCATATTTCGGTCTCTGCATGTTGTGCCAAGATTCCTCTGACCAGGTTGCTTTAAATTAACAAATTATAATATTCTGATTGGAAGTTCCTTTGATAGTTTATTGTCACCCATCACTTTACCCATGACAAAGTGTCAGCTTTCTCAGAATATATTTCCTGGCTTCAATGTATGTACATATTAAGTTTTTTGTTGTTATATTTTGAAAAGACAATTTTGAAGAAAATGGTTTAAAAATGTGCCCTCTGTGACTTTGCCTACTTTGAAGTGTTATTAGGTTTGATTTTTATATATTGTAACTGTGTGTCTAATGCACATTTTTTATATATATATTATATATGTGATGACATATATCACGTAATAGTATATGCCTTCTTATTTCTGTCGATAATAGAGACTATATATATTAAATATATATATTTAACAATATTAGTTCTGGAATTATGCCACCTGGAACTGAATCGAGTCCTTATCACTTAATAACTGTGTGATAGGGCAAGACAGTTAAACCCTCTATGCCTCAGTTTCCTCATCTGAAAAATATGAATGAAGGTACTAACAGCCTTTACCTCATAGCTTTCTTATGAATATTGAAAGAGTTAACCCTTAGAACACTACCAGGACTGAGCACTCAGTCAATGCTTGCCATATGATTACATATCATTCCTCTGTGTCACTTTTTTTTTTTTTGGTACGCGGGCCTCTCACTGTTGTGGCCTCTCCCATTGCGAGCACAGGCTCCGGACGCACAGGCTCAGCGGCCATGGCTCACGGGCCCAGCTGCTCCGCGGCATGTGGGATCTTCCCAGACTGGGGCACGAACCCGTGTCCCCTGCATCGGCAGGGGGGCTCTCAACCACTGCGCCACCCGGGAAGCCCCCTCTGTGTCACTTTTTTTTTTTTTGCGGTACGCGGGCCTCTCCCTGTTGTGGCCTCTCCCATTGCGAGCACAGGCTCCGGACGCACAGGCTCAGCGGCCATGGCTCACGGGCCCAGCTGCTCCGCGGCATGTGGGATCTTCCCAGACTGGGGCACGAACCCGTGTCCCCTGCATCGGCAGGGGGGCTCTCAACCACTGCGCCACCCGGGAAGCCCCCTCTGTGTCACTTTTTTTTTTTTTGCGGTACGCGGGCCTCTCCCTGTTGTGGCCTCTCCCATTGCGAGCACAGGCTCCGGACGCACAGGCTCAGCGGCCATGGCTCACGGGCCCAGCTGCTCCGCGGCATGTGGGATCTTCCCAGACTGGGGCACGAACCCGTGTCCCCTGCATCGGCAGGGGGGCTCTCAACCACTGCGCCACCCGGGAAGCCCCCTCTGTGTCACTTTTTTTTTTTTTGCGGTACGCGGGCCTCTCCCTGTTGTGGCCTCTCCCATTGCGAGCACAGGCTCCGGACGCACAGGCTCAGCGGCCATGGCTCACGGGCCCAGCTGCTCCGCGGCATGTGGGATCTTCCCAGACTGGGGCACGAACCCGTGTCCCCTGCATCGGCAGGGGGGCTCTCAACCACTGCGCCACCCGGGAAGCCCCCTCTGTGTCACTTTTTTTTTTTTTGCGGTACGCGGGCCTCTCCCTGTTGTGGCCTCTCCCATTGCGAGCACAGGCTCCGGACGCACAGGCTCAGCGGCCATGGCTCACGGGCCCAGCTGCTCCGCGGCATGTGGGATCTTCCCAGACTGGGGCACGAACCCGTGTCCCCTGCATCGGCAGGGGGGCTCTCAACCACTGCGCCACCCGGGAAGCCCCCTCTGTGTCACTTTTTTTTTTTTTGCGGTACGCGGGCCTCTCCCTGTTGTGGCCTCTCCCATTGCGAGCACAGGCTCCGGACGCACAGGCTCAGCGGCCATGGCTCACGGGCCCAGCTGCTCCGCGGCATGTGGGATCTTCCCAGACTGGGGCACGAACCCGTGTCCCCTGCATCGGCAGGGGGGCTCTCAACCACTGCGCCACCCGGGAAGCCCCCTCTGTGTCACTTTTTTTTTTTTTGCGGTACGCGGGCCTCTCCCTGTTGTGGCCTCTCCCATTGCGAGCACAGGCTCCGGACGCACAGGCTCAGCGGCCATGGCTCACGGGCCCAGCTGCTCCGCGGCATGTGGGATCTTCCCAGACTGGGGCACGAACCCGTGTCCCCTGCATCGGCAGGGGGGCTCTCAACCACTGCGCCACCCGGGAAGCCCCCTCTGTGTCACTTTTTTTTTTTTTGCGGTACGCGGGCCTCTCCCTGTTGTGGCCTCTCCCATTGCGAGCACAGGCTCCGGACGCACAGGCTCAGCGGCCATGGCTCACGGGCCCAGCTGCTCCGCGGCATGTGGGATCTTCCCAGACTGGGGCACGAACCCGTGTCCCCTGCATCGGCAGGTGGACTCTCAACCACTGCGCCACCAGGGAAGCCCCCTCTGTGTCACTTTTAAGGCTTTGTACGCACAATTCTGTTTGCGACATAAACACCACTTGCTTTCATCTTATTAGCATTTGCAGAGTATACCTTTTTCATTTTCTTTATAGTCAGTCTTCCATTTTGGTTTTGAATGTCTCTCTCATAGAAAGCAGAGTTTGGTATGATTTTCAAGCTATGTTTTCCATTTCTATTCTTTCTCTGGTTAACCATTGTTATCGCTGATACTTAAAATCATTTTTCTAACCAGATTAGAAACAATAAATATTTATTTTATCTGGGATTCTAGTTCCAGGTTGTTAACTTTATATAGTCAGTTTACTGAGGAGTAATAAGTAACCATGAGTTTTATTCTTTTTCCCGTTTCCACTGCTTCTTGAATCTGACTTCTTCCTCCAGTTTATTTATTTTTTCTTTTCTGAGGTTTTTCATTTGTTTGCTTGTTTTTAGTTTTGTAATATGTTCTCTGGTAAATTTTTCAGAAAAAGTTTTGTCACTTTAAAATAGTTGAGTTTTTTTCATGTACTAAGTGTTTACTTGGCCTTCATATATAACTGAATATGGATGCCTATATTCAAAAGTGTTTTTCTTCTGAAATTTGCAAGCATTTCTCCACTATCTTGAAGTAGCCAATGATGCTGTGAGAAATTTGAAGTTAATGTGATCCTTATTCCTTTGTAAGTAATCTAGGTTATTACTTTTAGCTTTTGTTTTTATCATGGTGCCTTGTAGTCTCACTATGACATGTCTAGGTATGTGAGTAATCAACACTTCTGCCCCACATTGGTAGGCTGAATTGTTAGATGATCTCTAAGACCTTAACCCCTTGCTATCATTCTCATGACTGTCTCATGGCAAAAGAGTTTTTGCAGGTGCAGTTAAGGTTATTAATCAGTTGATATTAAGGTAGGGAGATTATCTGGGTGGGTGGAAAGTCTCAACTGGTAACAGAATGGAAGTTAGAAGTTTGAAGCAAGAAAGGGATTTGACAGGAGGGAGGTTCTCTATTGCCGAGATAGAGGAGGACACGGGGCAGTGTTATGATTTTGTTAAGTCAACATTTGTTGAGTAGAGCCCCTGGGTACCAGACAGTGAACCAACCGAGATTCAACAAAAGATCCCAAGAGAAATTGAGACAGAGAAGTTCACAGGTCCTGGAGGATGTACATGGCCTACAGAGAGGTCAGGGCAGGGCTCAGACAGAGAGAGAATCAGGATCTAGGGCACATGCCTTTATTAGGGTAGAGAGCTTTGGGGTTCCTAGGCTAGGGACAGATTGATCAAATTAAAAAAAAGGGGGAGGGTTCTGGTAAGCTCCACAAGGGTCTTATATAATGGGTGCTCTAGAAGACTGAGGAGACTCCCACAAGGGCCACTGGGAAATCATATCAGGAACTTACATTACATTACTTGTGACTCTGAGGGCTGTTATCTAGAGCATGTGTTTGCATAAGAGCCTAATGTCAGGTTAAGGCCCCTTCAGGTTACTTGGCCAAACAAAATAGATGCTGTGGAAGCAATATCATGGAGTAGCTCAGCTAAACTCTGGACAGGCAAGGACCTGAGAGTGACTTCTAGGAGCTAAGAGCAGTCCCCAGCTGGGAGTGGACCTCAATTCCACAGCCACAATGAACTGAATTCTACCGACAACTTGAGTGAGCACAGAAGCAGATTCTTCTCAGGGCCTACGGATAAGAGCCCAGCTAGGCCCACAGCTTGACTTTGGCACTGTAAGACCCCCAGCAAAGAACCCAGTCAAACCCATGTTTGACCTTCGGAACTGTGAGTTAGTAAAGAGCTATTGTTTTAATTTCTGCATGTATAGAATTTTTTTACATAGCAATAGAAAAATAATAAACCTCAGTACATCCTCTTGGTGGATATATTAGACATCTCTTGTGCTCTATTTTGTCAGTCTATATTTAGCCCCACCATTCCATGGCAATCAGCTTTGCACAGGTGCCCCTTGTCTCAAAGGCACTTTGCATCTCTCACTTCCAGAACCAAGCCTACTCTGAAGCTGTGATGTGGGATGTCCATGAGAATGAACCTGGCAACCCAGAGGTAGAGGACTTACAGGGTACCCTCAACCACTGGGACAGGAGAGAGAAGCAAAGTGTCCCCCAACCTTTATTTTCTAGTTACTAAATCTATGACATATTCTATATGGCATTTTAAAAGATCCTCAGGGGGTCAAGTTGCCCAGACTCAGGAACTTACCCTTTTGCTGATTCACTTATCAGTCAACGAGTCCTGATGTCTGGGATCACTGACCAAAATAAACAACCTTTAGGGATCCCCTGGTTTCAGACTCTGCTTTCAGCCAAGGCAGTAGAGAATGGGCAATGACTTTCTTTGTATTCTTTGGCTCTGGTTTCCTTCTTCTGGGAAGGAATTTTCACTGAAATTATGGAACTACCATTAATCATTTCTTAGAATTTGGGGTGGGAAGATGAGGCTGCCAAATATCTTCCAGTACAGATTCTCCCTGTCCATATGATTTAACCGAAGTGAATCATATCCCAACTTCCAGATAGCATTACTATTTTTCTATTTTTAGTACACTAAAAATGAAGAGATACCTTTGTTTATTTGAATAACTCATCTTTTTGTTGCACCAGTGTGCGTGCCTGCGAGTATAGATAGCCCATATTCTTAATTGCTCCTTGATGAAACTGAGTTAGAGGACTTTACACAGTATTTTCAAAAAGTGGCCTTTTGGATTCTGTCCTAATATGTTGGTACAAAAATATCTAAAGAGTAAGAAGGAGACACTACTTATATTTACCATTGTAATTTCTCTATTTTTATCATCCTAACTGGCTGGTACCTGGGAAGTCTATAATGGTTTATCTGTATGTGAGATACCTCAATTTTGTGACAGATGCTATTGGTTACCTACAAAGCTGATATACCCTGTGCCTCTTCCCAGATCTAGAAGTGAATTCTGCTTAGTGTAAATCAGTCATGGCTTTTCCATTCTCCTTGCCAGATATAGAATTTGGTATCTGACCCAAATTACACAATTTGGAAGTAAGGGGATATAGGTTATGGGGCTTCTAGGCAAATTCTTCTGCCCTTGACACACGAACAGGAGTAAAGAATTTCCTTTTTACTATTCCTTCACATATATTTTTTTAATTAGTAAACTTTATTTTTCTAGAGCAGTTTTAAGTTTACAGAAAAACTGAGTGAAAAGTACAGAGAGTTCCCATATACCCCTTCCCCTCTCCCCTCCTGCATAATTTGCATAAGGGTTCACTCTTTGTATTATCTATTCTATTTGTCTTGGCAGATGTATGGCCTATATACACCAACGTAATAGCATACAGAATAGTTTCACTGCCCTAAAATTTCACCTATTCATCCCTGTTTCTCTCCCTTCCCTTGAGTTCCTGGCAATCACCACTCCTTTTACTAACTCCATCATTTTTCCTTTTTCAGTTGGAATAATACAGTGTGTAGTCTTTTCAGACTCAGCAACATGAATTTAAGATCTAGCCATCTTGGTAGCTTCCAATTTTTGGCAAGTATGAATAAAGTTGCTATAAACACCTGTGTGCAGGTTTTCACGTGGACTTAGTTTTCAATTCATTTGGGAAGCGTAATTGCTGGATCATATGATCTAGCTATGTTTAATTTTGTAAGAAACTCCCAAATTGTCTTCCAATGTGGCTGAACTATATTGCATTCCCATCAGCAATAAATGAACATCTCCTGTTCCTTCACATCTTCACCAGCATTTGCTGTTATCAGTGTTTTGGATTTTAGCCATTCTAACAGGTGTGTAGTGGTATCTCATTATTGTTTTTTTGTTTTTTTGTTTTTTTGGCGGTACGAGGGCCTCTCACTGTTGTGGCCTCTCCCATTGCGAGCACAGGCTCCAGACACGCAGGCTCAGCGGCCATGGCTCACGGGCCCAGCTGCTCCACGGCATGTGGGATCTTCCCAGACCGGTGCACGAACCCGTGTCCCCTGCATCGGCAGGCAGACTCTCAACCACTGCACCACCAGGGAAGCCCCTCATTATTGTTTTAACTTACTTTTCAGGAAAGACGTATGAAGTTGAACACCTTTTCTATGCTTTTGGGCCTTCTGTATATCTTCTTTAGTGAAGTGCCTGTTATTGAGTCTTCCCATTCATGAACACGGAACAGCTCTCCATGTATTTAGGCCTATGCTTTTAAAGTAGGTTTTTTGATACTCCTGTAGCCCCTTACTCTGTGGGCAATGGAGAATTCATGCTGAGTGCAGGAATCTATCACCCTGGACTTTCTAAATTTCACCCATGTTTCTGGTTCCATGTCCTGAGATATATATTGAAATCTTATTTTGATTCAGTTTTAACATATATCAGTGATATAACAGGGACAGAGCTGACTGTACTAACCCTTTGTACGGTAGTCTCTAGTTCCAAGATCACACTGCCTCTGAATTCTTCACTTAACTGCCTTTTGTGATTCATCAGGTCATTGCCCTTGTTCAAATTCTTCACATATAGTTATAGTTTTCCTTACAGTCTGATGGGTTCACTCACTCCTCACATCAGCAGACTCTGCTACAGAGAATGAGAGAAGGGGGTAGTGAGGGAGTGTGAAAGGGAAAGCGTAAAGGTGAAAGAGCCCTGGCACCTGTGTGTGAGTTGTTATTTATACTCTGAGTCTGCTTCAGTGAGCTTAGTAATATTCACTGTTCTACAGTTCGCCATAAAATTAGCTAGTGGGGTAATGTTTTATAGGTATCCTAATCAGGAGATTCACAGATTTAAAGCAAAAAAGAATTAAAAAAAAAAAATTCTACCAGCCACCACCAACGATACCTGAAATAAACAGAAGGAAACAAAAAATATAGGAAGGTTGAGAATGATTTCAGTCTTACACAGCACAAACTTTCTATCTCAGATAAGTGATGAAATAAGCAAAAAAAGACAACACACATATATTTTTGTGAGTTAAATAAGAATTCTATTTTATGTCAGTTCTGCTATGAAAGATGCCATTTATTGCAAAATATTTCCAAGATATTTTTACATTGACAAGGAAAACAGGTCACATACTAAGTCTTTTTCCTTAATACCAGTAATTGTGTTTGAAATGCATTAGAATTCTCCCAATCTGGGATTTTATTTAGGATTGCTTTTCTTTCTGTGCACCAAATGGAACTATGAGCTTTCTGGAGCACAATGTGCGTCTATACTATAAACAGCTGGATCTTCTGTGTTTGCTCCATGATCTGCAGAAAAGTAAGAATCTTAACAAACTATAAAATACAGATAATTTTGATATTCAACCTCATTTTCCTCCTGAACCAATCAAATTCCCCTGGTCACTAACTCTAAGTGAGACCAGCCTGGATAGAATCAGGTTTAATAATCCTGGGCTGAAACCACCCTATAACCAAATCTTCCACAACAAAAACTTTCTAAAACCTGAGCTACTTGAGTATTCCATGTGAATAAATTCATCTGGTCAGTAGCAAGTTTCCAATGAACTAGATTTAATATTTGATCTCAACAGGTTTTTCTGGTGGCGTTTGAAGGGAATTTGATATTAATTATAATATGCCATTATGAGATTTTTTTACACTACCTAAATTTGTATGCAAGTTTATAGTTCTTAAGAGTTTTAGAAAGATTTCCTTTTCCATGCATATGATTGTATCTTTTTATATTTCACTGCTACACATGATATTAATTAGTACAGTTCATCAACCAATTCCCCTATGTTTAATCTGTTCCCAATCCCATACCATGATTTTATAATTAATACTTTGTAATATAGTTTGAAAACTGATAACTGTCCTTATTTTAAAAAATTGCCTCATCAATTTTTCCCTTTTATCTTTCCACTAATAGCTTGTTAAATTTTAACCAAAATTCTGTTCTGATTTTTATACAGATTGTACTGAATTATAAATAAATTTGGAGAAAATTGTTTGATAATGGTGAATCTTCCCACTTAGGAACCAATTTATGTTATATTTTTTCAATTACATTTATATATTTGAGATGGGTATGGGAGGAAGAAAGCTGTCAATGTCATCTCCTTCAGGATTGAGTAAAGATGTAGAGAAGAGGAAATCAAGAAAAAACATAAAGGCTACACAATGTGATTTTTTAATAAACAGCATATTTATTTATTAAGGGTCCATTTGTGTAAACCACATATATTTCAGATAAATATGTATAGGTGTAGGTGAATTTTACCAATATGCTAATAATAATTTATTTGGGGGTAGCAGTTAATAAGGAGTTTTAAATTATTTTACTCATATGTTTTAAATTTCTGAAATTTTCATGATTATTAGAATATTTTGTATAATAAAGAACCATAACCTATTTTATAATATTATAACATGTTATAGTCTTAATAACTATTAATAATATTTTATAACAAAAATTGTTTTATTTTATTTTTCATTAAGTATAAATTAAAAGTCTTATTTTTTCCAATTACATCTAAACATCTATTAAAATAATAGTGTATTTCATCTCATTCGATTTTTAAAATTATTGATAGATTTTTTAATGTCGAACCATTTCTGCATTCCTGAGATAAACTGCAATTGGTTATTATATTTTATTATTTTATGCAAAGATAAATATTAGTTTTCTAATATTTTATTTGCAAAACTTGCATTGATATTCATAATTTGAATTACTTTTTTTAATATCGTACTTACCTTTATGAATTGGTAGCCAGTCAAAAAGTCAAAAGATAGTTCCATCTTTTTTTCTGGATGGGTACTATTTTGATAATAAAGGAATTACCTCTTTCTTCAAAGTTTGCTAAAACTCACCAGTAAAATATACTTGTCCTGGCACCTTCTTAAGAGGTATACACTTGACCTCTTTTTCAATATCGTCAAAAAGCTTAAACCATTCATTTTCTCCCTATTTCTTCAGGAAAGTTTGATCATTCAATTTTTTGTGGAAAAGAAACAGTATCTACGTTGATGGTTGTCAACTTGGGCATCCCTGGAGGATATTTGGAAATGTGTGCAGCCATTTTTGGTGTTTAAAATGACTAAGTAGGGGCACTAGATATTAGTGATGGATTGCAAGCATGATGAACACCAACCAATATATAGAGTCTTACACACACACACACACACACACACACACAAGCCCCAATTATCACACTCAAAATTTTGCACTCTTTGAGAAATATAGGCCTATAAATGCAAATTCATTGCTGTACTGTTGCACATATTATTTTATACATTTAAATATACAGCTTTTATTTTTAATTGTCTTTATATGTAGCATTTTTAATACTTTTATTTTACCTCTTCAAAAATCTCTTTCAGACTTGCAAAAAGTTTGTTAATTGCATTTGCATTTTTTTTAAAAACAGCTTTCAGTTGAAATCCTAGTTCTTCCTCTGCTCTATTAACAATTTTTATTTTGAGATAATACATAATATCAATATCAAAACTGGGACACTGACATTGATGTTACCCACTGATCTTAGACATATATCACCAATTTTATATGCACTCATTTGTGTGTGTGAGTGTGTTATTTGTGTATGTGTTTGGTTCTATGCATTTTTATCACTTATGTACATTTATGTGATGACCACTACAGTCACAATATAGAACAGTTCTGTCATAAGTAGCTACAATCACATCTATCCCTCCATTCATCCCAAACCAACCACTGGCAACCATTAAGCTATTCTCTATCTTTATTCTTTTGTCATTTCAAGATTGTCACATAAATGATATCATTTATATGATTTACGGTTGATTCTTTAACAACATGGATTTGAACTGCATGGGCCCACTTATACATGGATTTTTTTTTTCAGTAGTAAATACTACAGTATTATACCATCTGAAGTTGGTTGAATCCACAGATGTGGAACCTTAATATGGAACCTCAAATATGGAGAAACCCAGTGAATAGGGAGGGCCAACTATAAATTATATGTGGATTTTCAACTGGGTAGAGGGTGGGCACCCCTTACCCCTGCGTTGTTCAAGGGTCAACTGTATTTGGTATAGGCTTTTTGGTATAACATTTATATGTTATTGGCCTTATTTTTCATTTTGCATAATTCCCTTGAAATCTATGCAAGTTGTTGTATCAATAGTTCATTCCTTTATATCGCTAAGTAGTATTTCATGATAGGGATGTATAACATTTTGTTTAACCATTCACAGATTGATGGCATTGGTTGTTTAAAGTTTTGACTACATGAATAAAACCACTCTGAATATTCATGTACAGATTTTTGTGTTGTCTTATCTTTGAGATAAATGATTAAGTATGCAATTGCTGGATTGTATGATAAAGAAATGTTTATAAATAAGAAACTACAATACTCTTTTCCAAAGTGGGTATAATATTTTACATTCCTACCAGCAATATTTAAGTGATCCATTTTTTTCCTGCCGTCTTGATAGCATTTGGTGTTGTCGTTATTTGTTTGTTTATTTTAATAGACCCTATTTTTTTAGAGCAGTTTTAGGTTTACAACAACATTGAGTGGAATTTACAAAGATTTCCCACATACACACTGTTCCACACAGGCACAGCCTCCCTCATTGTTCAATGTCCCCCACCAGCGTGGTACGTTTGTTTCAGTTGATGAACCTACATTGACGCATTTTTATCACCCAAAGTCCACAATTTACATTAGGGTTCACTCTTGATGTTGTTAATTCTATGTGTTTGGACAAATGTATATACATGTAATCACCATTATAGTACCATATAGAATAGTTTCATTGCCCTAAATATCCTGTGTGTTCCACATATTCATCTCCCTCTCCCCTCTGGCCCCTGGCAATCATTGTTCTTTCACTCTCTTCATAGTTTTGCTTTTTCCAGAAGGTCATAGAGCTGGAATCATACAGTGTGTAGCCTTGTCATACTGGCTTCTTTTACTTGGTAATCTGCATTTAAGTTTCCTCCATGTCTATGCATAACTTTATGACTCATTTCTTTTTAGAGATGAATGATATTCCATTGCCTGGCTGTACCAGAGTTTATTTATGCACTTACCTAGGGAA
>NW_006785067.1:1566409-1626332 GCF_000442215.2 Lipotes vexillifer
AGGGAAAGACATCTTGGTTGCTTCCTAGTTTTGGCAATTATGAATAAAGGTGCTATAAATATCCATGTACAGGTTTTTGTGTAGGTAAGTTTCAACTCCTTTGGGTAAATACTAAAAAGTGCCATTTCTGGATCGTACGTTCAGTGTGTTTAGTTTTGTAAGAAACCACTAAATGCTCTTAAAGAGTGTTACACCATTTTACATTCCTACCAGCAATGAATGAGAGTTACTGTTGCTTCACACCCTTGCTAACATTTGGTGTTCTAGAGTTCTAGATTTTGACCATTCTAATAGGAATCTCACTGTTATCTTAATTTGCATTTCCCTGATGATATATGATGTTGAGCATCTTTTCATGTGCTTTGGCCCATTTTTTACTTGAATTGCTTCTTTTATACTTTTGAATTTTAAGAGTTCTTTGTATATTTCAAATAACAATATCTTATATGTCTTTGCAACAATTTTCTCCCAGTATGTGGCTAGTATTTTCATTCTCTTGGCAGTATCTTTTGCAGAGCAGAAACTTTTAATTTTAATGAAGTCCACTGTATCAAATCTCTTTTTTATAGATTGTGCTTTTGGTGTTGTATCTAAAAAGTCATTGCCAAACTCAAGGTCATCTACATTTCTCCCATGTAATCTTATAAAAGTTTTGTTGTTTTGAATTTACATAGGTCTGTTATCGATTTTGAGGGGTTTTTTTGTGTGTGTGTATGTGAAAGGTGCAAGTTCTCTGTCTAGGTTTATTTTTTAAACATGTGGATGTACAGTTGTTCAAACACCACTGGTTGAAAAGGCTCTCTTTTCTCCATTGTACTGCCTTTGCTCCTTCATCAAAGATCAGTTGACTATATCTGTGGGTCTGTTCCATTGATCTATTTGCCTATTCTGTCACCAATACCACACTGTTTTGATTACCGTAGCTATATAGTAGGTCTTGAAGTTGAATAGTGTCATTCCTTCAACATTAATCTTCTTCAATATTGTGTTGGATATTTTGGGTTTTTATCTCTTCATATAAACTTCAGAATCAGTTTGTCAATGTCCACAGAATAACTTGCTGGGATTTTTGCTGAAATTGTATTGAATCTACAGATCAAGTTGGAAAACCCTGACATTTTGATGATATTGAGTCAAAATGAACATGGAATAGCTCTCCATTTATTTAATTATTCTTTGATTTCTTTCATCAGAGTTTTGTAATTTTCCTTATATAGACTTGTTTGCAATATACATTTACAACAAATTCAAGTCCACTTTCAAATAACACTATAACACATGTAATGCAAGTGGCTATAGTAACAAACTAATCCTAATTCCTCCATCATGTCCCTTTTATCACTGCTGTCATTCATTTCACTTATACATAAATGTATATAAATACATTGCTGCTAGTATTATTTTGAACAAACTGTTATCTGTTAGATCAATTAAGAATAAAAAATAAAAGTGTTTATTTTGCCTTCACTTATTCCTTCTTTGGTGTTCTTTGTTTCTTTATGTAGATCCAAATTTCTGACCTATATCATTATCCTTCTCTCTAAGGAGCTTTTTTTGAGATTTTTTTATAAGGTAGATCTACTGGCAACAAATTCCCTCAATTTTTGTTTGTCTAAGAAAGTCTTTATTTTCCCCTCACTTCTGAAGATAATTTTTCAGGGTACAGAATTCTAGGTTGGTGGGGTTTTCTCTCAACACTTTAAATATTTCACTCCACTCTTTTCTCACTTGCATGCTCTATGAGAAGTCAGATATAGTTTTACCTTGTTGCTTTATAGAGAAGGTGTTTTTTTTTTCTCTAAATTCTTTCATAATTTTTTCTTTATCTTTGATTTCTAAAGTTAGAATATGATATGCCTAGGTTTCTTTTTCTTTTTTTTCCTGCTTGATGTTCTCTGCATTTCCTGGATCTGTAGTTTGGTATCTGACATTAAGTCAGGCAAATTCTCAGTCATTATTATTTCAACTATTTGTTCTGTTCTTTTTTTTCTTTCTTTTACGTATGGTATCCCCATTACATCTATGTTACTCCTTTTTGTAGGTGGCGTGCTGAAGACAAAAGAAATACAGCATGGGGTAGTGGAAGAAGGTAGTTACAAATATCAGCTACAACCACGCGACTAGTTAGAGAAACAAGGACTGTAACCATCATGAACATATCTTCCTTATTTTGTTTTGAGTGTGTGTGTTTGTGTATAACAAATATCTGTATTTTCTTTTCTCTCTTAACCCTTTATCATATAACATAAGATGCATTAACTTTACATCATAGCTTCTAATTATTGTTAACTTTATATCACAGTATTCAGGTTACAGGATGTCAAGGAAAAGAATTAACATTACCCAAGGACTTTGCCTTCTCTTCTGGGGCAAGGGTTGGTGAATTTTCACTTGCATGAGGATAGTTGTATCATGTTAGGTGGAAGTATGACTTTATTATTATCTTGCTTTAGATATTAAGTATGGTTTCAGGGGATGTATGTGGATATCAAGTTGTCTAGAGGTGGTTTGTAATGGTTAAATTTATGTGTTAACTTGGCCAGGCTATGGTGCCTGATTATTTCATCAAACACTAGTCTAGGTGTTGCTGTGATGGCACTTTAAAAAATGTGATTAACATTTAAATCAATAAACTTTAAGTAATCAGGCCCACAACTACCTGATCTCTTCTTAACTTGCTAGCTGAGGCTATTTCTTTATGGCTCCTACCTTCAGAAATCTCAAACAGAGGCAAGCACCATCATCTCCGTTCACTTTTGCCCCCAAATTAGGAAGATCTTGTGAAAGGTCCCTAAGGATTCTGTCAACACATTTTACAAGAGTAAAACCACCTGGTGAGATTATAGATGCAACAAGAATCCAGTCTCACATTAGTGTAGTCAGACAGCTTCTTTGCATGATTTTATGCAGGTCTCTCTGACCTCTTTTCTTGGCTTAGAAGTGGTGAAAGCCTCTCAAATAAGGCATTCCTCATAAGGCCTATTACTTTCAGCTCTCTCTCTCCTACTATGGTGTTTGTTTGTTTGTTTGTTTGTTTTAAATGTAGACTTGAGTAAATGTTTGGGTGGTAGCTGATGGCAATAAGTCTGATTTCTGTTGCCTCTCAACTATAACTACATTTGTAATGCAGAAAACTTAGCACCTCCTACTTTCATCTTTAAGATTTACCTAATTCAATGGCAAAGAAAACAGTCTCATTCAACATCCTTGTACACTCTATAGAGTATGTTGTAAATTATCGGTATGGGATGATTTTGACAGTCTTCAGAAGCTTTTCTAAATGTGTTTTATTTAGTTTTATGTTTACTTTAGTTTTCATTATAGCCTTTCGAAGCTTATATTTCAGTTAAAGTTAACTAATTCTATTGTCGGAATCACTCCATGGTGTTGTCCTTTTACATATTATTCCCTTGGCCTAAAAGGAATGTTCCCAATCTTCTTGTCTCCTTTTCATGCCATTACTCAGCCTCTCATGCTGTCCACAGCTTGAACCTCTACAACCTACTCATAGAAAGTATATATTCTTCTAGTATAAGGCAGCAGAACCTCCTTTGATCTAACTGCAATGTCAATTCAGTATACAAAACTCCAAATTAAATTAAGGAGCTAAAAAGCAGTATATATTTTCTGAAATTTTTGTGTGTGCTCTTAACAAAATTCAATGTCTTCTTTGTTTCCTGAGTAGGTTGTTCGAGAATTTGTCCATAAAATTCAGGTGTTATTCCCAGTAAAATTGTTTTCTCTCCTGCAGAAAGGGAACACCACTGAACATGATTTATTTTAAAATATTTTATTGTTTACATGTGTGTCTACATACATGCATACGTATGGACTTTGAAGAAAACTTAGAAATAATAAATGAGCAAATTAAGATGAAATGAGACATAATTACATTACTAGTGTGCATTGTTAATGGAAATTAATGTGGAAGGTGATATAACTATTTCCATATTTTATTCAAAAAAGGACTATACCAGGTAACCTTTTTATCGAATCATTTTTGTTTACTTTTAATAACATATTTGGAATACAATTTTAATTCAGTTAATTCACTTTAGAATACTATATTTTTAATAGCTGTACCATATTCAGTTGCCTAGAAGTAACAGAGTATACATATTTCATTTTGTTTTAGAGCAATTTGGTTATTGTTTCCAGTATTTTAAAAATTATATTAGAAAGTCTAACTGTATTCACATTTTTAACTATATCCTTACTTATAGAATAATTTCACAAAAATAGAATTGTACAGTCAAATATTAATTACCATTAATTTTGTTCTGAATATATTGCAATTAGCAGGTGGTAAGAAGATATGGCCAACACTGTTGCCTGAGCTCCCAGAACAAAGGCGAGATAGAAACCACATGAGAGCTGACACGGTAACACTGGATTAGATCTTTGAGGAAGCCAAGGGAAGATGGAAAGGACAGAGAGGACAGATGGAGAGAGAAGTTTGGAGGTCATGTACATTTAAGAAAAGGAAAAGAACTGGCAAGCAGACTGAAAAAGAATCTCAGAAAGAATGAGGTACTGTACTTTTTTGTAAAGTAAAACAGAGAGTTTCAAGAAAGATGCGAGCAATAGTTTGAATGATATACAAACAAATATCAAGGAATTGTAAGTAAGCCATACATTCATTCACTGAGTTGTGTGTTTTTTTTTTAATTCCACAAGTATTTATTGAAAGCCAATTCTATGTTAGGCATTAAGAGCACGAACACATACCAATTAGACATATCCTCTTCTCTCAAGAAGCTTAGGGTTTAGCCATTCCTATTAAAATAAGAATGCAATCAACTCTAATACTAAGTAGGAAGGCAAATGTAGCAAAACAGTGACACTATTACATAATCAAGGAGTTCTGAGATTATTTAAAGGAAAAATATGTTAAATAATATTATTTTGAATAAATGTTTGGTATAGGGTTAAGTGGAAAATTCATGGGTAGATGAGCTGATTAAATGTTGCTTCAAAATTTTGTATTTTCCCAATACAAGTTCTCCAAAATACTGTTAATTGACTTATTTGTTAAAATATCAGCAGATCTAATAATTATGCACCATTGGACAACCTTAAGTATTACTGAATTGCAAAATTCCTTGAGTTTATATAAAACAAATTTGAATTTTTTGGTAAATGAGGGATAAAAAGAGAAAGACAGTGAAAAAAGTCTAATAAATAAATTAATAATATAGATTAAGAAAAAACTTAGCTGGATTGTTTGCATCTTTTGTTGCATTTACTAGATGATTTCCAAATATATTCTACATTCTTCATCAGTAGGAATTATACATGCCTTAAACTTTATTGTTCTTTCTCAAAAGTCCTTTCAGAGCACTAAAAAATAAGTGTTTAACAACAAATGAACAGTTGAAGATAAATGATTTCAGAGAAAACAATGTAAATTTTACTGTTTTTATTGCTTGAGCCAATAAAACTACTTTGTCAGTGTTTTCATATATAAGAAAAAAAGATAAATGAAAAATAAATCTGTCTGAAGGCGTTTGAAAAGAGCTCTCCGTATTTGTGAACTTACATTAATTTTGTTCTCCAATCCTCATTATTTAATTTATTTTTTAATAGAAGCAGTTTGAGAAATAATATCTAATTTTTCCAATTATATAGACTCAGGCAAATAGACATTTATATATTTTTTTAACTATATAGATTTCCAATATTATTCTACAATTCAAAGCATTAAAACATAAAATTTTTGAAGATAATTTACAAATTTTGAGTATCGCGTTTTAAAAAATGACTCCCACTAACTTTGTCATTCACCTTAAATTTTACCAATGAAGTGATTGACCAAGATCCTCTGTCTCCAAAATTATAAATCCAGTATACTTCAATTAAAAATAAAACAAAACTGGGAAGGAGGTAGAGAAGGTAACCATACTTACAAACTGAATAAAGCAAATACAATTCGAAAGAGAAGAAAAAGATTCTGTGTCTCTATAAAGGGAGGTGACAACAAAATGAAGAATTGAAGTGACATGCTTTAGAGTTTAGCTTTAAGTTTGATGAGACTCACCATTTAGACTGTCAGCCTGTTGGTCCAAAAGCACAATACTTACCAAATTAACAACAGCAAAAGAACAGAATGTTTAAGTTTCTTAAAATAAAGAAAAAGATTCTCTCAAACATGTGTTTTCTTTTCCATATCTGCAAAATTGTTCTGAACTCAGATCTGTATACATAATTTTGTAGTTCTTTGTTTTAAAATGCAGCCATTTGTTATGTCAAGGAAACTGAAATGCATATGGCCTGAGTATCAATTTTGGAGATGATGGAAATTTTATACAGAACAAGGTAAGCATGTTTTAATGGAATTTCTGTGTCTACAACAAAACTCTTACAAACTAATTATGGATAATGTGTTGACAAATGCCTTTGCCAGTGTCTTTTTTCATGCTCTTCAGTTAATGTGGTAAGGAAAAAAATTAACACAATAATTTTCTAAAAACTATACTTCTGAATTCTCATACAAGGCCCATGGAGGACTGAGGAAAGAGTCCATTCCCAAAAGAAATTATGGCATCCCCAAGACAATATTTAGCTCACAGTTGTACCAATGATAAAGGAATTAATGTACGCAGGGTTTTGGCATGTTTCTCTTTGGTGTCCAGCATACATACATGTCCAGTGATGACTAAGACAATGAAAGCAAAGGTCTTATTTCTAAGCTAGGGTTTCTCAACAGCAGCACTAATGACATTTTGGGCTGAATACTTCTTTGTTGTGCAGGATTATCCTCTGCATTGCTGGATATGGCCTCTAACCACCAGATTTCAGGAGCCCCCTGTTTCCTAATTACGACAATCAAAATGTCTCCAGAGTTGCCTAACATTTCCTACTGGTCAGAATCAGAGAACTGCTGTTCTCTGTTAAGAACCTCTGATTTAAACTAGTATCTCTTTAAATCAAAATAGCAAGGGCTGGGGAAAGTACCATTCCCAAAGAGAGCGTGTATATTTAAATTTCTTCTGCTAACCATTCTAAGAGGCTTATCTGTTGATCTGGAACCTATGTCTTATCATTTTTGTGATGGAAACATATTTTCACGTTAGTCATGCAATTTGCATACAAAGAGGTGGATAAATGTTGAGAGATTTGCCTCCATTTGCCCCAATTCTATACTAAAAGCAGAATTAGGATAGTATTATCAACTCTAGTTCAAGAAGTTTTCCACTAGGTGAAGTTTACAGTAACTTTTGATTCCATTCCATTTCAAATAAAATATCGTTTCAAATCAACCAAATTTCAATCACTCTGCACATCCAAAACACACACACACACACACACACACACACACACGGTATGGAAGGGGAGGGTATTTGCAAACATTTATTCAATTTTTTGCTTTAAAATATATATTAATTTATGCTACTTGAATAAAGGAATAAAAACAAGGTACAACCGTAAGTTAAATCCTTCAAAATTTTAAGTGACTATACCACTAATTCCAATTAGTTTATAAATGCTTTTTCACAGATTACACTTTGAGGTGGCCATAACTTAATCCAGAGTCATAATCTAAATTCTCAAATGAGATTTTTAAAAATAATTTTCAAAGTGTTCTTAGGGATAATGCTTTAATACACTACTAATAAAATAATACACATATAATCATAATCTTAGCAACAATAACATTTTTCAATCACATTTAAGTTCTTTTTTCCAGTTTTATTGTCTTTAAGTTCTTTGCTTATTTTTTATTGAATCTGCATAACAATCTTCAGAAATTTACAATTTTTCCCCATTTTACAGATGTGAAAACTGGGGGGATGAGTGGGCTGCGAGGTTAAGTAATTGACCCGGAATTGCACGGATATGAAGTTGGAGAGTTGGAGTTTGAACCCAGCTGATGTGGCTGGTATTAGAGCTAGTGTTATAATTAGTGTCCTCTGTAGCCCCCACCAAAAAGCTTTTTAATTCATTTGCCTTTGCTCATTCATAAACCATTTTTTAAGGTTTTGAAAATGTAACTTTACTTTGTTGCTACTCTCACCATGTGCTTTAAAATGACGTTTTTATTCTTGCATTCTTAGAAAACTGAGGGACGATGTCTGAGTGAAGGGCTCTTCCATTGCCCGTTGGACAGCTAAATGCTACTTCAGTACCTCTAACAGAGGTGTAAGTGTTGAAAAGTTCATTCCTTGATTTTTAAATATGCACTTTCATTGCTCTTCTTTTGCTCTTCTCCTTTTATAACCTAGATTTTATTTATGCTATATATATTTTTTCACGTATGCTTATCTAACAGTGGGAAGAGCTGTCTTCAACCTTTAAGGTCAAAATATGATTCAAAACACATACATCCAAGATACCTAAGAGGTATGACATTTTACCCCAGATACATAGGAGAATAGTTGAGAAAAAAGATATATTTCACATACTCTATAGCAACACATACTTTTGAAAATAAATGACCTGCATTTAATGCTTTGAAACTGAAAAACAAAATGAGAGAATAATTGACATTTTGGTATGATGTTCCAAGAGGCTGAACAAATTATATTTTTAATATTTAAATTAGATACACAATTTTACATCCTGAAATTTTGATTCTGAAAATATTATTACTGTGGTTTATCTATAACATTGTATTTTAGATTTTCATGGATTGCAATCTTCTTGCCAATCAATAATGTATTGACTGTTATTCCAATCTTATACTGTTACAAACAGAAATGTGATGGTCTCACTTGTGACACCACCACTAATAGTGTTTATAATACTAACACTACATATGTAAAGCATGATTGTAATAAGGCATATTATTTATACATGTTTGATTGTGATCTTAAATTCTAAAATTTAATTCTTTATCTAAATAAATAAAGTTATATTTTACAAATGTATAATTCCTAAGGAAAAATGCACCCTTTAAAGAACACAACATTTTAAACATCCACGTTAATGATTAGAAGCATACACACATATTGAATTCACATGGCTTTAAACAAAAAGGAAAATATTAACAACAAAGTAGCTTCCCTACAACACAGATTTATGCTATCTAAATACACATGGGGGAATTAGCACAATATATTCTGTTTATAAACAGAAATTTAAGTAATTAAGTAATGGCTTACAGAATAGGATGCTCGTATGCTGGAAATATTTGGGAGAAAGCCTTTGACATGCTAAGATATATAAACTATATCATGGCTCAGGAATATTTAGAATATTTCAGATAGTAGAAATGACATAGTCTTTGTGTATAGTATGCCTTCAGTACAATTTAGACCACCATTTGTCCTCAAGTAGGTCTATTTAAAGTATAATTGACTGCCCTAGCAATTATTGTGAATAGCAGCTGTCTGCTGGTAAAAAGGCATATATATAATGAGGGAGAAAGGATCAAATACATGCAATAGAAAAGAAAAGCATGAAGAAAATATCTATATAAGGTATTTTAGCCCAGATTTTATGCTTGAAAGGGACAAGGCCTATTAGCCATTTCCAATTAGGGACTATAAAAAAAAAATGAATGAAGGTACTCATCTGTTCATGAAAAGCAGCTGGGACTCCCTAAATCCAAAACCAGCAAAAGTTTATTTGTTCTAAAATTGTTACAGTTTATAGCATTTCATTTATTTTCATTAGCTATGTTAGGTTTTGTGAAAACCTTTCTTGTATCATGTACCTTTCTGCAACACACAAAAACACCTTGCTTTGTTTTTCTCCTAAATAGCTACATAATTAGAGGGATTATTTCATGTGGCTGTGCCTGTGTTTGCTGAAGAGAACAAGCCAGATAAATTAGCACTTAGCAGAACACACAATAGCACATAATATGCCCTTGTGTTTCATATAAAGCTTTATTTGTCATTCACGGCTGGTTGGCAAAACTGACTTTGCTTTTGAAAATGACAGGTGGTAGGTACTCTGGTGAGCTCTGTATGGAAAAAGAATCAACCTTCACCAAGACAGTTTCTGTCAATAGCTTCCATGATTTCGTATTCAATCTGGGCTTGTGTTGCTCCTAAAGTTCTGTTTTATTTGCATCTCTTAGGTCCGGCCTCACCAAGGCTCTTTCATAACTGGGATTCTCTACCACAAGGCTGGGAAGGCAGGCTTCCTCTCCTCTCTGCAGGCCTGATTAAAAGACAGGTGAAGTTCAGTATATTTCAATAAGCCTCAACATTCCATGTCAGGAATCAATAGCCCTCCTTTTTTTTTTAGGGGTTATTAAATTGCAGCTGTAACATTAGCCTTCTTTATCTAATTGATTGTCTTTTCACAGGGCTAAGAAAATCAATAGCAGTCAATGGGACTGCCCTGTTTTTACCTAATAGATGTTTTCTCCTAATTGGCTGCCTGGGTGGCTTCACAGAGCTCAGTATGTTTTCAGAAGTCCACAGTATGTTGCAACCCTTGTAAACTATTTTACCCTGTGCAACAGTTATTGATTTTATAATGAAATCTAGAAAAATCGATAGCAATCAGGAATATAGATCAGGATTCCTAGGTACCTTATAACAAAGGTCAAACTCACTTTGCTACCACTTCAAACTGTGATTCAATTAAACGTGTCCTTAAAACATTACATTTTCCAAAGACTTTGATCAAAGTCACTTGATTTGTTGCCCAAGACCTGGCTCAAAAACCAAGAATTAAAACATGTAATTAAAAAATAACATAGCAGTTTTTAATGGATTATTTCCCTGTAAAACGAGATAAATCGAAATCATTAAGAGTAAAATCATGAATTTGCTGGGGAAAAAAATGTGACCTATCAAAAGTTCTTGTTCACAAGATATGGTCAGCTATACTAATTTCCTGAGAATTAATAATAAAATGTATAATTTTAAGTGAAAAAATGTATTTGGTAGAATTGCTTAATTCTTTACGTTTAATAGTAAGCAGCATTGCCCCAATATGGGAGAAGCACAAGTATTTTCCAACTGGTCCTGCATCACCGAATCTGTGTTCAAATTCCATCTCTGAGTGCTATTAGATTTTTTGGCTGTATCTGTTTTAAACACATACCTGTATAAATAAGACAATGTTATAAATCAGTTTATGCTACAATCAAGTTATGAAATTCTCAGAAACAACCGTTTCCTCTTTTTTAAAAGAAAAATCGCAATTTAAGAGATGTGAATATTAATTATGGCTTTTAAAATTTTCTCTCCTGAGAGAAAGAAATAGTTTTTACTTCTAAAGATCAAGAAGAGTCAGATTCTCTTTACATTTGTTTTTTCCACTTGCTTCGCTATTGCTGACTTCTGTTGTCTGTTGCTCACTATTATAGATACATTTTAATTTGGAATCATAATTTTTCTTGCTATCCTGAATTCTAGACTGGATATGTTTCTCAGATATATTCTCATTGCTCATTTTTATTCCAACTCTGAGATTTGCATGTCTGTATTCTTAAATTCCACTTGTTTTGATTCCTACCTAATAATAAAACCGAGTAAAAAGTCAGAAATTTCCACCTAAACCTTGCCATTTTGTAAACAATTCTCCTTTTCCCTTGTTATGACAACAAACTGGACATTGTCATTTTTCAAACTAGAATCATAGGCTACAAGGCAGTTTTCTAACACTTTCCAGATTAGCATGCATGTAGCTTAGTCTTTATCATTCTTCAGTGAATTGACGTGCCCTGCTGAAGTGTCGTGCCATTTAATATGCCTAAGCATGATGGGGATGACAGTTCCATAGCCTGTGACAGTCGACCCATGTGTGTGGAGCTGTCTCCAGCTCTAAAATCACATATCTTCTGTATACGTCGTTTTGACCTCAGCGCCACCAGTTCTTTCTCTATTATCTGGCAAATGAATAGATAAAGAAATCACATTATAAACCTAACACCATTTACAAGAATAGGACTTTCATATGTACTAGTCCTAAAGAAGCCAGAGTCAAGAAAAAATCAAGTAAAGATTTTTTTTATTTCACCAATCTTTGTACAATGGGGGGCAGGGATTGAGGGTGGGGAAGAACACTGAAGATAACGATATCTTTTTCAAGCCTAACAGAGACAAATGTCAAAGAAAGGCACTAAAATATCAACCAGGCATTGTCACTAACGTCCCCGTGCCTCAGAACATAATGCTGGTGTGTCTAGTTTAAAGAGTAAGTCACTGTCCTTCCTTGCCTGGAAGCACAGACTAAAGAACAGTGAAATGAACAAAGTTAGTTTCCCATTCTCTCTCCCCTCTGCTCTGGTGGCCTCCTCTCCAATCTCAGGCACTTAGCACCTTGGAGCTTCCCTCTCTCCTATCTCCTATTTATAGATTCTCAGGGCAGAGCATGATAAACTGATTCATGCTAAGTATGAATGACTGATAAAGTTAAATATATCACCTCTACCAAGCCCATCAACTTTTAATATGGATCAAAGCTTAATGCTAGGAGTGTAGATCATCAGTATTGAAACACTTGATCACTGATATAGGGCCTGGAATTTTTTTAGACTCATTTTATGCAAAGCATTAGGTTCTCATAGCATTTTTGAACTAAGAACATGGCACGTCTGTATTTAGAAGGTTACAGTCAAGCATAATAGGAATACATAAGTGTACAGGAAACCAAAATATGTAAAACTGAGTTATATATTACCAAGGATGTTGTTGTTTTGGTATAGCTATCACAGCCACTTACAAATGTGCGAAGTGCTTTTTGCCTGGAAAAATTTATTTGGTTATTGCGCTAGTTAGGGCCTTACACATCATCAAATGCATTAAAGTTTATGGGCCAGTAAATTAGCTTTAATTACCCCATATTACTCTTAATTTTGATAAGTAATCAACAGTGTAACTTCTTGAAGCAAGAAAAAGAAAATTCTGTGTGATCAGAGTATTTTGCCGTCAGTCTTTACCATTATAAGGTTTTGGCTGCTTCTTTGGTATTTCTTTCATTTGGGCATGTAGTATTCAATGAATCAAACGTAGTTTCCTTTTATCCCCAAGTTGATCTTAGCCCCTTTTAAACAGAAGTACTAACGAAGTCTAAGCGGATTAAATATATATATAAATACACACATTACACATAAATGTGTATGTATATGTAGTATGTTTGTATATGTATATATATTCACAGATATGTATGTATATATATATAAATGCATATATCTGTATATAGTTGCTAACCAAATATATGCACATGTATAAGCATCTGTTCATACAATGGACTCTGAGATTATTCAGGCAAGACAAATGTCAACAAAAAGTTTTTACCCCAGCATTTCCACTGAAGAGCTCTTTAAAAAATGACATCACCGGGCTTCCCTGGTGGCGCAGTGGTTGGGAGTCCGCCTGCTGATGCAGGGGACACGGGTTCGTGCCCCGGTCCGGGAAGATCCCACATGCCGCGGAGTGGCTGGGCCCGTGAGCCATGCCCGCTGCGCCTGCGCGTCCGGAGCCTGTGCTCTGCAATGGGAGAGGCTACAACGGTGAGAGGCCCGCGTACTGCAAAAAAAAAAAAAAAGACATCCCCAAGTTATAAAATAATGTTCACAGTACAGCTGCTGCTTCTCCATCTCCTCCTCCTCCTTTATTAACATCATCACTGTCATAATTATTTCTATAAATCCAATGTGATTATAGATCTAATGATAAAGATGGTGATTTTGTGGCTTATTTCATTTGAAGGGCTGTAGTTATCTTTTTATACACTTTTTCACATCTGAATTAACCCAACTCAAGAGACCTCTTTAGATCCCCAAACAAAAAATATATATCAGAGAGCAGGAGTAAATGAAGGGGAACACTTATCCTTTTTCTTTCTTCTTTGAGTACCCTTTTTCAGATTGGGAACAAGTATACTGCATTTTAATCCAAATAATCTAAACAGTTGTTTGACTCATTTTTTAAAAATTTCTTTACATAACAAAAAATGAACCATTGCTCTTAAGCTTTTATGGCATTTCATTTTCAAACTGGAGAAAAGAAATGTAATTTTAAACAAAGCAGTTTTACCTGTAAGTTTAATTGACCATCTTACATTTAAATTCTAGCATGACACATCAGAAAAAGTAATGATTCAATCATTTTATTTGTATTTCTAAAACAGGATATATATTATGCTTTTATCAGAAACGTATGAATTGGTGATTATCATACAAATATTCACTGGTTTCTGACTGACCATAATCTAGAAGAGGAACAGGCCCCAGAGTCACTCTGCATTGACAAGGTCACAAGAGATGGCCAGCAAAGGACAAGGTGCAGAGCCAAGGAGATGAATGACATATTTTAACTGAAAGACCTCTTGCTCCCTCCATGCAAGCTAAGTTAAAAGCAGTGTATTCTATTTGGATTGCCTTTTCCTCTGCCTTCATGTACTGTGCTAGATGAAAGCCATAAGTAATAAGAAGATAACCATTAGAAAATCATGTTTATTATACTGAGAACTGAGAGGAAGAATTCTTCAAGAATGAACACGAACAACGGATTTATCTGTGATCTCTGAAAGTAAGCCAGACGATGTAGGAACTGAGACAAACTGATGACAGTGTAGGGGCTAAATTCTAATCTCTGCAGGCTGGATTGTCACAGGTTAGTGAAAAGCCTGTTGGCAACAACACAGTCTGTCTTGAGTTGGAAATAGTTACTGAATACAGGTATCTCTCTGACAACTTAATGAGCCAAAATTGTTACAACACTTGGACTTCACAGGAAAATTAGAGTAACCTTATGCAGTATCAATATGAAGTGGGTGTTCATGATTTTTAAACATTGCTTAGATTTTTGCATCCAAAAGAATTATAGATCATTATAGATCATCTGTCCAGCTGGTTTATCAAGTGAAAACATGTTTGATCATGGCCCTTATCATGAATATAGGTAGCATATTAAAATCATGAAAATAATTTCTTCCAACACATTTATTTATGTTCTGCTTATATCACAAAGGGAACATGATTTCAAAAGAAATTAACAGCTCTATTGCATTACCAGCTGTGACAAAGACACTCTTTGACACTGTGTTGATGCTGTGTCTGTGTTGAAAATTGATCGAATGCCTCATGGAAAACTGACATTGAGAGGTATAATCAAGTAATTGAAGATTTTTAAACTCTCCCATATTCTCTGAAGAATCATTTAATTTTTTAGTGATTTATTTAAATATACACCAAAAGGTTTGTCTGACATGTAAAGACAGAATTTCTTTTAAAATATGGAATAAAATTGAATGTTCTATAGAAATGGAAAAGAAAAGCCAACTCTGCTTCCAACTGGGAAAGTGATTGCTAGCTAGCCTTCAATCCCTACTAGAGCTATTCTTCCTTGGTCCTCTAGGGATTAGGATAAAGTGGGGAGAAGTGGAGATTGTGGGACTGGTGTGGGAAGTCAGAGCAGGATGGTATGATACTGGGGTAAAATGAAATCCCCTCTAGGTTCTTACTTCTTGAGGGCAATTATTCTGCCTTAACAACCTCAGCAACTGATGTTTACCAGGATATTCTTATAATGTATGATTGTTTTAATATAATTCAAATGTTCAATATGTGTGGTGTTTTGGTGAGCTATTTGGGGGAGGTCACTAGAGCCGATGTACTCATTCATTTAACATAAATGTCCAGCATGCTTAAGTTCCGGGTGTTCTTCTGGTACTGGGTGAATAAGACAAAGTCCCTGCCCTCATGAATCTTACATGGTAGAAGGTTATTATGAAAAAGAATATTATCATTATTAACCCAATCTCACTGTTTGATGACCATGAGCACTTCAGTATGTCTCAATCCCAGTTTTAGACACTATGATAGGAGAGCTTTTTTCTACTCTATTTCACCACATATTATTTAAATAAATGCTTATTAATATATGTGGATATAATTATATATACTGATATAATTATATGTTCATATAATTCTCGACTGGTAGCCAATGGTCATAAGCCAACCACCCTGCCATAAATTCAGATAACTTTTTCTATTGTCATTATGATATTACTATTATAATCATACTTGCAAATCCTAAATTACTTTAAACTGGTCTCCATCTTCAATATCCCAAAGTTAATCACTCATCAAGAACTGCTATTGATTTCTGTAAATTTACTTTTATATTCTTTTACCTGTTCAGTTTTGAAGTAAACATCCTTTTCAAACTTCATTGATAAATTACTTCACTAAGCTGCAAGCAAAACCCTGACTTAGTGTCTTCAGAAATGCCAAATGATTTCCTAAACATATTTTTTGTAATATGCAATGTAAAAAGTCCAAAAAGCAATTGAAATTTGCCTTCACTCTAAGCTAAATTTTTTGAAATATATTAGTTTTTCTTTAAATATATTAATATATTCTATTAATTTATTAATAACTGTTCTTTTCCAGCTAATATTAATTTGTATACAATTCAGTGGAGAAAATTGAAAAGGAAATCCCCCCCAAAAGCCAGGAAACCAAAAAATTATCCATAATACAACTGTAAATTATGATCTCTGTTCATTTTTAATGAATCAATTCTCAATTTAATTTTACACTTACAAAAACAGAGATCATGATATACATACTAAATTTAAGGTATCATTTACATAAAATGAAATGCATCCATTTTAAATAAACAGGTTAAGAATTCTTTACCCAATTATATTGTGTGTGCTGACGGGGAAGTAGGGGGGACAGCTCGTCATACCACCAAGCAATGCACTGCTACATTAAATTTCCTGCAATTTAAGTCAATTCTGACACTAGTGTCAGGTCCCACAGGTTAAGGGCTCAGTCCTACAAGGCCTTGCCCCACACATACACTTCAGATGCCAGTCACAAGTCTGGGTTGTCACTGTGCTTTTGACTAACTGACTATAGATCGGAGGTTCCAACAGCCCCTTCCTGGGGTTCAATTAATTTGCAAGGGTAGCTCGCAAAACTCAGAGAACCATTTTATTTACTAGATTGCTGGTTTATTATGAAAGGATATAACTCAGGAACAGCCAGATGGAAGTGATGCATAGGACAATGTATGCGGAAAGGGCTTGGAGCTTCTGGCCCTCTTTGAGTGGACCACTCTCTCCAAATCTCCATGTGTTCACCATCCTGGGGGTTCTCTGAATCTCATCATTTTTTTTGTGGCCACACCACTTGGCTTGTGGGATCTTAGTTCCCTGAGCAGGGATGGAACCCGGGCCCTTCGCAGTAAAAGCACAGAGTCCTAACTACTGGACCACCAGCGAATTCCCAACCTCATCATTTTGGTTTTTTATGGAGACTTTATTATGTAGGCATAATTGATTAAATCATTGGCCATAGGTGATTAAACTCAACCTTCAGCCCTTCTTCCCTCTAGTAAGTTGGTGGGGGCCAGGCCAGGGGATCGAAAGTTCCAATACTAAAATCACTTGGTTGGCTCCACTGGCAGCCAGACCCCATCCTTAGGTGCCTTTAAAAAATCATCTCATTAGCATAAATCCAGTTGTGGTGACAGGGGCTTGTTATGAATGACAGGACACCCATTTCACCTTTATGCCTCTGAATCTATTTCAGGAACTGAGGACAAGAGACCAAATATTATAATAAAAGGTGCTCCCATTGTTCCTATCACTCAGAAAATTTCAAGAGTTTTGGGAACTGTGAGCCAGGAACCATGGATGAAGACCAAATATATATGAGTAATATATTTCAGTCATCTGAATGACCAAACATATATTTCTTATAAATCACAGTATCACACAGGCTGATGAGTAATGATAGTTTATACACTCATGTAATCATCATCTCAGTCAAAATATAGAATACTTACATAATCCCAGAACAATCCCTCCTGTCAATTTTGAGCTAACCCCCCTCCCAGATTTCACCCAAGACAACCACTGATTTTTGTTACTATAATATAAATTTGTTTTTCTTAGCATTTTGTATAAGTGGAATCATATAATAAACTGTTTTATGTCTGATTTATTTCACTTATCATGATATTTTCTAAAGTTTTTTTTTTATCATGTTAAGAACACTTAACATGAGCGCTACTCTCCTAACAAAATTTTAAGTACAAAATACAGTATTGTTAACTATAGGTACAGTGTTGTACAGAAGATCTCTAAAACATATTCATATCTTGAATAACTGAAACTTTATACCCTTCAAATGGCAACTCCCCATTTCCTTCCTTGCCCCCCACCCCAGTCTCTGGTAAACATCATTCTGATGTCTGTTTTTATGAGTTTGACTATTTTAGATACTTCACATAAATGGAATCATGCAATATTTGTGCTTTTGTGTCTGGCTTATTTCACTTAGCATGTATTCCAGGGTCATCCATATTGTCTCATATGGCAATATTTCCTTCTTTTTAAGGCTGAATAGTGTTCCATCGTGTGTATATAATACATTTTCTTTCCATCAATGGACATTTAGGTTATTTTCATATCTTGGCAATTGTATTATTATTATATTATTACTTCAGTGAACATGGGAGTGCATATCTCTTCAAGATTCTGATTTCAGTTCTTCTGGATATTACCCAGAAGCAGGATTGCTGGATCATATGATAATTCTATAACTAGTTTTTTGAAGAAATTCCATACAGGTTTTCGTAGCACTGTACCATTTACATTTCTACCATTTAAAAAATGACTGAAATTAAAGAATATTTAGCAAAGTCACAGGATATAAGCTCAATATACAAAAATTAATTGTATTTCTGTATCTACCAAAGAACAATTAGAAAATGAAATTGAAAATTAATTAAGACCCATTAAAAATAATTAGGGATTAGTATAAAAATATATATGCAAATATCAACACTTGAAAGTAGAAAGTATTGCTAAGAGAAATAAAGAAGATCTAAATAATTTGAGGGATATATTACGATCATGAGTTGGAAAAACTCAAAATTGTTAAAATGTACATTTTTTGAAGGGTATTTTCTCAAGCGATAAAATTTTTTTAAACATCTTTATTGGAGTATAATTGCTTTACAATAGTATGTTAGTTTCTGCTGTATAACAAAGTGAATCAGCTGTATGTATACATATATCACCATATCCCCTCCCTCTTGCATCTTCTTCCCACCCTCCCTATCCCACCCCTCTAGGTGGTCACAAAGCACTGAGCTGATCTACTTGTGCTATGTGGCTGCTTCCCACTAGCTATCTATTTTACATTTGGTAGTGTATATATGTCAATACTACTCTTTCATTTCGTCCCAGCTTACCCTTCCCTGTTCCTGTGTCAAGTCCATTGTCTACCTCTGTGTCTTTATGCCTGTCCTGCCCCTAGGTTCATCAGGACCTCTTTTTTTTTAGATTCCATATATATGTGTTAACATACGGTATTTGTTTTTCTCTTTCTGACTTACTTCACTCTGTATGACAGACTCTAGGTCCATCCACCTCACTGCAGATAACTCAGTTTTGTTTCTTTTTATGGCTGAGTAATATTCCATTGTATATGTGGGCCACATCTTATTTATCCATTCATCTGTCGATGGACACTTAGGTTGCTTCCATGTCCTGGCTATTGTAAATAGAGCTGCAATGAACAATGTGGTACATGACTCTTTGAATTATGGTTTTATCAGGGTATATACCCAGTAGTGGGATTTCTGGGTCATATGGTAGTTCTATTTTTAGTTTTTAAGGAACCTCAGTACTGTTCTCCATAGTGGCTGTATCAATTTACATTCCCACCAACAGTGCAAGAGGGTTCCCTCTTCTCCCCCCCTCTCCAGCATTTATTGTTTGTAGATTTTTTGATGATGGCCATTCTGACCTGTGTGAGGTGATACCTCATTGTGGTTTTGATTTGCATTTCTCTAATGATTAGTGATGTTGAGCATCCTTTCATGTGTTTGTTGGCAATCTATATATCTTCTTTGGAGAAATGTCTATTTAGGTCTTCTGCCTATTTTTGGATTGGGTTGTTTGTCTTTTTGATATTGAGCTGCATGAGCTCTTTGTATATTTTAGAGATTAATCCTTTGTCAGTTGCTTCGTTTGCAAATATTTTCTCCCATTCTGAAGGTTGTCTTTTCATCTTGTTTATGGTTTCATTTGCTGTGCAAAAGCTTTTAAGTTTCATTAGGTCCCATTTGTTTATTTTTGTTTTTCTTTCCATTTCTCTAGAGGTGGGTCGAAAAGGATCTTGCTTTGATTTACGTCATAGAGTGCTCTGCCTATGTTTTCCTTTAAGAGTTTTATAGTGTCTGGCCTTAAATTTAGGTCTTTAATCCATTTTGAGTTTATTTTTGTGTATGGTATTAGGGAGTGTTCCAATTTCATTCTTTTACATGTAGCTGTCCAGTTTCCCAGAACCACTTATTGAAGAGGTTGTCTTTTTTCCATTTTATATCCTTGCCTCCTTTGTCAAAGATAAGGTGACCATATGTGCATGGGTTTATCTCTGGGCTGTCTATCCTGTTCCATTTATTTATACTTCTGTTTTAGTGCCAGTACCATATTGTCTTGATTACTGTAGCTTTGTAGTATAGTCTGAAGTCAGGGAGCTGATTCCTCCAGCTCCATTTTTCTTTCTCAAGATTGCTTTGGCTTTTGGGGTCTTTTGTGTTTCTGTACAAATTGTAAAATTTTTTGTTGTAGTTCTGTGAAAAATGCCATTGGTAGCTTGATAGGGATTGCACTGAATCTGTAGATTGTCAAGCTATCGAATTTTTTTAAGGTGACTTTTTTAGCTTTGGTTTTCAGCAGTTTTAATAAGAATTACCAAAGTATGGTTTTCTTTGTACTTAACCATTTTGAGGTTTGCTGAGGGCTTGAATCTCTAAGTCAATTTTTCATCAAATGTGGGAAAATTTTGGCCATTATTTATTGGAACACTGTTTTCTTCATTTCTTCACTTTTTTCTCCTGAGGCTTTTTAAAAACATGTATTTTAATCATTTGTTTTTGTACCTGAATTACTTGTTCATTTTTCCTCAATTTCTTTTCTTTTTTAGATTGCATTATTTCTATTGATCTTTTGTAGAGTTCAGAGACTCTTTAATATGCCTCTCCAATCACCTGTCAAGCACTTTCAGTGAATTTATTTCATCTCTTTTATAATAGTTTTCAGTTTTAAAATTTCCTTTCGACTCTTGTTTTATGGTTTTCATTTCTCTGCTGGTATTCCCTACCTATTCCCTCACTAATTCTCTGACTATATTTTCCCCTATTTCTTTAAATATATTTATAATAGCTTTTTTAAAAAGTTTCCTCTAAGTCCAACATTTGGACCATTTTAATATTACTCTGGAATATTTTTTCTTGTCTCTAGGTCACATTTTTCTATTTCTTTGCATATAGTTATTGATTTGCCTTGGATTTTGTAGATGATATAGAGATTTTAGTTGTATTTTCTTCCTCTGAAGGATTTTGATTTTTGTTCCTGTGGTTATTTCTAATAACTGGCTGATCATCTTGATCTTGTTTTATGAGCAGTTCTGCAGAAATCTGAATTTTCTCAAACCCCTCTTATTTAGAGGAACTCGACCTTCCAAATCTGTCTTCCCAGAAGATCTTGCCAGGATTCAAATTTAGACTCTGTTAGAGAAGAAGTAGAATAGGCTTTACTTTAAGGAATGGCCCTTACTGTTAATTCATAGCCTTTCTGATTTCTGTGCTGGTGCCCAGATTTTTCAGTTTGCTAGGATGTTAAAAATGTCTCCACTTTGCATGTGCCTGACCTGCCTTGTCCCCAGCACTATTTAATCTATATTGCCTCTGTGCTATTCTGTTACAAGCCTACCACAGCCACTCTTTGCTATGTCTTATGTAGTTTTGCCTGCCCTTAGCCAAGGATTCACAGAAAAGCCTCGCACAATTTCCTCATGTCTCTGTCTTCATAGATCTCTGCCATCTAGAGGTCTGTCCAGTGCTTCATCTACTCCTAACTTGTAGGGCTCTGCGTGGACCCTAGGTTTTTGTGCTTATGGTCAAGAAATTGTTCCCTGGTGAGGTCTGGGTGATCATAGGATCAAATCATAAGTTTCTCTTTCTTTGAGAAATATAGTTTTGTTCTGTTGTTGCAGTATCTAGAAACAGATATTGTTTAAATATCTGATGAAACTGTTTCATCAGTTATAGTCTTGATTGGGAAAGCTAGTCTAGTACTAGCTACTGTTATAGCCAAAAAAAAAAAAAAATCTGTATTTATGGTTTGAGCATTTTTTCACTTGTCAATAGATAATGAACATTTTTCCATGCCAACATGATTTTTTAAAATTTGTACAGTATTCCATTACGAAAGTGAATTAGTTTATATAATATATCCTCTATGTTTGAGGGTTTGATTAAATCTAATACTTTTTAGTGTCTTCTATGTGCCATGCATCAGACCAAGAGTTTTACAGAGCAAGCTCATTTGATTCTTGCAACAAACCTGTGAAGTAGGGGCACAAAACTGAATTTTCCAAATGAGGAAAAAGGCATAGAAAATTAAAATAATTTACTCAAAATCATCAAATTAGTAAAGTGAAGCTGAGCTTTAAGTCTAATTATAATATACAATTCAACTCTCATGTGTTTAACTCAATATCAAAAATCTCTTTGATGTATAAAATAATGGTATTACATTTAATTAAAAATTTATTAATACAGAGATTTAATTTTTTTATAGTTTAACTAGTCATAAGTGTATCAAACTCTGTGACTCGCTGGTTTATATCTTTTGCTCCATTTGCCCTGAGATACTCATGTTTTATTTGTTTCTAAGAACTCTGTGTATAAAATGCTATCTACCAATCAATTCTTATACACTAACTATGCTTTTTTCAAAAAGAGTTGATCATATTTTAAAATTATATAAAAGTTTACCTGTATGTTTTTAGGTTATTTTTGTTTTTTTGTTTCCTTTAATTTTTTTTTAATAAATTTATTTGTTTTGGGCTGCATTGGGTCTTCATTGCTGTGCACGGGCTTTCTCTAGTTGCAGTGAGCGGGGGTTACTCTTCCTTGCAGTGCACAGGCTTCTCATCACGGTGCCTTCTCTTGTTGTGGAGCACAGTGTCTAGGTGCATGAGCTCAGTAGTTGTGGCTCTCGGGCTCTAGAACACAGGCTCAATAGTTGTGGCGCACGGGCTTAGTTGCTCTGCAGCATGTGGGATCTTCCCAGACCAGGGCTCGAACCCTGTCCCCTGCATTGGCAGGTGGATTCTTAACCACTGTGCCACCAAGGAAGCCCCTATTTCCTTTCATTTTAACCATTAATTTTTTTCTTTCAACAAATCAGTAACTAAAAAGATATCGTTTGATTTAAAATTAGAATAATTTTATTTATAAAACATTTAAATATTTGTATGTATGTTTCTGAGCTTTCTATTTTTTTTTTATTCTGGTTGATTGTATTGTCACTACTTTAGTGTACAGTAGTACATTTCTTTAATCATTTTATTTTAATTAAGATATCCTTTTATGAGGGTTGTCATGAGTGGCTCTGAGGAAGGCCAGTTTTGGGGGCGTCTTGCACTAGCTGAGGGGGCACCATGGGAACGATGGTGGAAGGAGATTCTCGCAGCACCAGCCTGCTGGCTGCAGAGACTGCAAGTCTGGAAGAGTAGCTGCAAAGATGGGGAGAAGTTATGCTGATGGCAGATGAAGTCCTCCAATAGGGAAGAGCCTGGTTTCCACCTGCCATCATGGGTATGGTTTCTTTGGTGTTTCTGACTATCTACTATCTAGATCCATCCATTCTGTCAGGTGTTTCCTGTTTTGTTATGTTTTTGTGCTTGGCTGACTACCTTGTTCCCATTCTGGCACCTAGAATTTTTGGCTCCAATAAATGGACCACTGAGCAACAGCAGAGAGTCCTTGAAATTTGCAGCAATCTAGTAAAAACTGGACACAGAGCTGTGGGCTGGTAGAAACACCTCCTTATGCTAAAGAAAGAAAAGCCTAAAATGTACTTCATGACCATGATCATTTCTCTTGCTGTGGTTGTTTGGGTGGGACAGCAAGTCCACAACCTCCTTCTCTCCTACCTGATAGTGACTTTCTTACTCTTGCTTCCTGGACTAAACCAACATGGAATCATTTTGAAGTACATTGGAATGGCCAAAAGAGAGATAAACAAGCTTCTCAAACAAAAAGAAAAGAAAAATGAATAATACATCTTCTTTATTCAGTGTGATTAATAGTGTATACATTGTCCTTGGGGACAGTGTCTGTTATGCTCTCTGGATACAAAAATGTTACAGATATAGCTCTTTGCTGTCCCTCATTCTGCCCTTAGTAGAAATTCTGACTTGCCAAGTAAGGCTTTAAGCCCAGTGTCTTCATGGATGTGTTCTCATCAGCTGGCCTTATATGGACAACTCATTCATCATTACCACTTGTTTTGGTTTTTCTCACCCAGGGTTAATTGAACTCTTACTTTTAAAATAATATAATGGTGAACTTCATCCTTTAGTACAGTTAACAGTGGCTTGGGATAACTGTTCAAGTTGATCTTTGCTTTAGCTGGATACAAGATCATGTTCTGTGACTACAGGAAGCTGGTTCTACTGTCTGCTTCCACAGTCTGCTTAAACAACAGTCTGGTTTCATGAATATAGAAACCAAGTTTACCACTTCTGATGAAGAGACCAATTAAGATTCATTCCTCATTTTGTTTCGATACTGTGGGAGAAGAATCCTCGTGGAATAAAATGAACCTAATTCCATGGCCTAGTATGTGTTGGCTTCTCCCTTGTGCAGAATTTAGCAATTTGTTGGAAACATTGATCCTTCCTCCCAAATGGGGAATCTGACAGACTTAGAACTCTTGTTCCCTTGCGCTTGAAGTTAGTACATCCTTAAAGGCTTTTTAGTAGCAGGCTTACACAAAATGGTATTTAGGATTTTTAGCATACTTTTAATTTAATACTTTCAGCTAACTGAAACTAAAGTACATAATAGGTTTCAGCTAACTGAAACTAAATTACATAATAGGTTAAAAGTCATATCTATGACCTTCATTCCAAGACCAGCCAATAAAGAACAAAACTCATCCTGTGTTTAGTCAAGATTCATTTCAGTAGAAAATCCTACTCGTTTTTCAAGACCAGAATAAGCCTTTAAAGGTAAACATCAAGTTTCTCATTTTATGGTAACACTGGCTGCTTTTGGTCCCCATAGATGGAACAGCTGAAATCTGTAGGAATGAACTTCTGAGGGCTGGAAATGTGACATATTTGGGAACAATTCTTAAACTGATTAACTAGCTATAATATAGTTTTGTGAATTTATTGCACTGATGCTATAAAACCTGGACCTTGTGGTGTATCTGTTCCTAAAGAAAAGTTGTTTTCTCCCCTTCAGTATTGCTGTAAACAGTGGCACCATGTAGCATATGTTTGACTTTTCTTTTTTAATATTTCGTATACAAGCTACCATAATTTACATGTGTTTCCTCATTGTAAATAAGCTTGTCTTCCTATTTGGATTTTTGTTTGTATGTGTGTTCTACCAATTAACTACTTTTGCAATTTTAATCCTGTGTTATTTCTTCTACTTTTTTGTGTAAAAGGGGAAAAATAAAAAAGCTGGAATCCAAAAAAAAAAAAAGATATTCTTTTATCTACCTTATAGATTTTGTTATATTGTCTTCTTATTAGTTATTCTATGTATTTTGTGTTTGAAGAAAACCCTCTAAAATCTTTCCTTTTTTTTTGGCCTCCCTATGCGGCTTGTGGGATCTCAGTTCACCGATCAGGGATTGAACCCTGGCCACAGCAGTGAAAGCCTGGAATCCTAACCACTAACTAGGCTAGCAGGGAGCTCCTGAAGCTTTCCTTTTTAATTTATGTAACTTGGCACTTTTGTTTATGTCTTTTTACTAATTCTTAATCTTATGTTACAGATGCCCAAACAAGTATCATAAATTTTGCTGTTTGATTGTCCTTGTAGCTTATATTACATACTCAGTTTCCATAAATATACAATGAGTGTTAGTAGAAAGACTATATAATTCCTGCTTGAAGAGCACATTATTTAAGTTATATACCTGAAATATCAGCATGTGAATTAAATAAATAAGTCCTGGGAATGTAATGCACAACATGGTGACTATAGTTAATAATACTGTATTGTATATTTGAAAGTTGCCAAGAGGAGACCTTCAAGATGGCTGAAGGTCACCTTCCTCCCCACAAATACATCAGAAATACATCTACATGTGGAACAACTCCTACAGAACACCTACTGAACGCTGGCAGAAGACCTCAGACCCCCCAAAAGGTAAGAAACTCCCCACGTACCTGGGTAGGGCAAAAGAAAAAACAGAGACAGAAGAATAGGGATGGGACCTGCACCAGTGGGAGGGCGCTGTGAAGGAGGAAAGGTTTCCACACACAAGGAAGCCCCTTCGCGGGCGGAGACTGCGGGTGGCGGAGGGGGAAGCTTTGGAGCTGCGGAGGAGAGCACAGCAACAGGGGTGTGAAGGGCAAAGTGGAGAGATTCCTGCACAGAGGATGGGTGCCGACCAGCACTCACCAGCCCGAGAGGCTCGTCTGCTCAATGGCCAGGGTGGGCGGGGGCTGGGAGCTGAGGCTCGGGCTTCAGCCGGATCCCAGGGAAAGGACTGGGGTTGGCGGAGTGAACACAGCCTGAAGGGGGCTAGTGCGCCACAGCTAGCCGGGAGGGAGTCCAGGAAAAGGTCTGGAGCTTCTGAAGAGTCAAGAGACCATTGTTTTGGGTTGCACGAGGAGGGGGGATTCAGGGCACCACCTAAACGAGCTCCAGAGATGGGTGTGAGCCGTGGCTACCAGCGTGGACACCAGAGATGGGCATGAGACACTAAGGCTGCTGCTGCCGCCACCAAGAAGCCTGTGTGCAAGCACAGGTCACTCTCCACACCTCCCCTCCTGGGATCCTGTGCAGCCCGCCACTGCCAGGGTCCCGTGTTCCAGGGACAACTTCCCCGGGAGAACACGCGGCGTGCCTCAGGCTGGTGCAAAGTCACGCTGGCCTCTGCCACCGCAGGCTTGCCCCCATCTGTACCCCTCCCTCATCCCGGCCTGACTGAGCCAGAGCCCCCGAATCAGCTGCTCCTTTAACCCCATCCTGTCTGAGTGAAGAACAAATGCCCTTAGGCGACCTACATGCAGACACAGGGCCAAATCCAAAGATGAACCCCAGGAAATGTGCGAACAAAGAAGAGAAAGGGAAATCTCTCCCAGCAGCCTCAGGCGCAGAGGATTAAATCTCCACAATCAACTTGCTGTACCGTGCATCTGTGTAATACCTGAATAGACAACGAATCATCCCAAAATTGTGGCAGTGGACTTTGGGAGCAATTATATATATATATATGCTTTCCTTTTTCTCTTTTTGTGACTGTGTATTTGTATGCTTCTTTGTGTGATTTTGTCTGTATAGCTTTGCTTTTACCATTTGTCCTAGGGTTCTGTCTGTCCTTTGTTTTGTTTTGTTTTGTTTTAGTATAGATTTTAGCACTTGATATCATTGGTGGATTTGTTTTTTAGTTTGGTTGCTCTCTTCTTTCTTTCTTATTTTCTCTTTTTTTATTATTGCTCTTTAATTTAATTTATTTATTTACTTACTTACTTATTTAATGCAGTACGCGGGCCTCTCACTGTTGTGGCCTCTACCGTTGCAGAGCAGAAGCTCCGGATGTGCAGACTCAGCGACCATGGCTCACGGGCCTAGCTGCTCTGCGGCATGTGGGATCTTCCCGGACTGGGGCATGGACCCGTGTCCCCTGCATCGGCAGGCGGACTCAACCACTGCTCCACCAGGGAAGCCCTAATTTTTAAATTTTTAGTAATTATTTTTTATTTTAATAACTTTATTTTATTTTTTCTTTCTTTTGTTCTCCCTTTTCTTCTGAGCCATGTGGCTGACAGGGTCTTGGTGCTCTGGCCAGGTGTCAGGCCTGTGCCTCTGAGGTGGGAGAGCCAAGTTCAGGACATTAGTCTGCCAGAGACCTCCCGGCTCCATGTAATATCAAACGGCAAAAGCTTTCCCAGAAATCTCCATCTCAACGCTAAGACCCACCTGCACTCAATGAACAGCAAGCTACAGTGCTGGACACCCTATGCCAAACAACTAGCAAGAGAGGAACACAGACCCACCCATTAGCAGAGAGGCTGCCTAAATTCATAATAAGGTCACAGACACCCCCAAACATACCACTGGACGCAGTCCTGACCACCAGAAATACAAGATCCAGCCTCATTCCCCAGAACACAGGCACTAGTCCCCTCCACCAGGAAGCCTACACAACCCACTGAACCAATCTTAGCCACTGGGGGCAGGCAACAAAAACAACGGGGAATTATGAACCTGCAGCCTGTGAAAAGGAGACCCCAAATACAGTAGGTGAAGCAAAATGAGAAGACAGAGAAACACACAGCAGATGAAGGAGCATGGTAAAAACCCATAAGACCAAACAAAGAGGAAATAGGCAGTCTATCTGAGAAAGAATTCAGAGTAATGATAGTAAAGATAATACCAAATCTTGGAAATAGAATGGAGAAAATACAAGAAACATATAACAAGGACCTAGAAGAACTAAAGAACAAACAAACAATGATAAACAACACAATAAATGAAATTAAAAATTCTCTAGAAGGAATCAATAGCAGAATAACTGAGGCAGAACGGATAAGTGACCTGGAAGATAAAATAGTGGAAATAACTACTGCAGAGCAGAATAAAGGAAAAGAATGAAAAGAATTGAGGAGAGTCTCTAAGACCTCTGGGACAACATTAAACACACCAACATTCAAATTATAGGGGTCCCAGAAGAAGAAGAGAAAAAGAAAGGGACTGAGAAAATATTTGAAGAGATTACAGTTGAAAACTTCCCTAATATGGGAAATAAAATAGTTAATCAAGTCCAGGAAGTGCAGAGAGTCCCATACAGGATAAATCCAAAGAGAAACATGCCAAGACACATAGTAATCAAACTATAAAAAATTAAATACAAAGAAAAAATATTAAAAGCAGCAAGGGAAAAACAACAAATAACACATAAGGGAATCCCCGTAAGGTTAACAGCTGATCTTTCAGCAGAAATTCTGCAAGCCAGAAGGGAGTGGCAGGACATATTTAAAGTGATAAAATGGAAAAATCTACAACCAAGATTACTCTACCCAGCAAGGATCTCATTCAGATTTCACGGAGAAATTAAAACTTTACAAACAAGTAAATCTAACAGAATTCAGCACCACCAAACCAGCTTTACAACAAATGCTACAGGAACTGCTCTAAGCAGTAAACACAAGAGAAGGAATAGACCTACACTAACAAACCCAAAACAATTAAGAAAATGGTAATAGGAACATACATGTCGATAATTATCTTAAATGTAAATGGATTAATTGCTCCAACCAAAAGACATAGACTGGCTGAATGGATACAAAAAGAAGACCCATATATATGCTGTCTACAAGAGACCAACTTCAACCTAGGGACACATACAGACTGAAAGTGAGGGGATGGAAAAAGATATTCCATGCAAATGGAAATCAAAGGAAAGCTGGAGTAGCAATTCTTATATCAGACAAAATAGACTTTATAACAAAGACTATTACAGGAGACAAAGAAAGACACTATGTAATGATCAAGGGATCAATCCAAGAAGAATATATAATAATTGTAAATATTTATGCACCCAACATAGGAGCACCTCAATACATAAGGCAAATGCTAACAACCATAAAAGGGGAAATTGACAGTAACACAATCGTAGTAACACCCCACTTTCACCAATGGACAGGTCATCCAAAATGAAAATAAATAAGGAAAGACAAGCTTTAAATGATACATTAAACAAGATGGGCTTAATTGATATTTATAGGACATTCCATCCAAAAACAACAGAGTACACTTTCTTCTGCAGTGCTCATGGAACATTCTCCAGGAAAGATCATATCTTGGGTCACAAATCAAGCCCTGGTAAATTTAAGAAAATTGAAATTGTATCCAGTATCTTTTCCAACCACAACGTATCAAGTACATGAAAAAATCTGTAAAAAATACAAACACATGGAGGCTAAACAATATGCTACTAAATAACCAAGAGATCACTGAAGAAATCAAAGAAGAAATAAAAAAATACCTAGAAACAAATGACAATCAAAACATGATGACCCAAAACCTATGGGATGCAGCAAAAGCAGTTCTAAGAAGGAGGTTTATAGCAATACAATCCTACCTCAAGAAACAAGAAACATCTCAAAAAAACAACCTAACCTTACACCAAAAGCAATTAGAGAAAGAAAAACAAAAAAACCCCAACGTTAACAGAAGGAAAGAAATCAAAAGGATCATATCAGAAATAAATGAAAAAGAAATGAAGGAAATGATAGCAAAGATCAATAAAACTAAAAGCTGATTCTTTGAGAAGATTAAAAAAATTGATAAACCATTAGCCAGACTCATCAAGAAAAAGAGAAGACTCAAATGAACAGATTTAGAAGTGAAAAAGGAGATGTAACAACTGAGTGCAGAAATACAAAGGATCATGAGAGATTACTACAAGCAACTATATACCAATAAAATGGACAACCTGGAAGAAATGGACAAATTCTTAGAAAAGCACAACCTTCTGAGACTGAACCAGGAAGAAATAGAAAATATAAACAGACCAATCACAGGCACTGAAATTGAGTCTGTGATTTAAAATGTTGGAACTTGTTCCTTTTGAAAAAGTGTTTCTTTTGAAGTCAGATTTACTATTTCCAGAAAGAAAGTTTTTGTTAGAATATATTTAAGCATTCTAAAAAAAAATTGGGCCCTTTAGATAACTAAAGGCTCTTTTAAAGTTGAAAAAAAATTTTAAATGTATGTTGAAACTATGGTAGGTCATGGCAGGCCCTCTGAAGGTCCAATGGTACGGTGAGAAATCAAACATAGGACTTATAGATGATATAAGAAGTTACCTTACATGATAGTAGGAACACTCTTGAGTGCTGATGTTGTTCCTTCCCCAACCCAGTGGTACAAGGGGAAAGATTCCTTTGATTCTTTTTTTTCTTACTGAAATATTATTAATTTAAAATGTTGTGTTAGTTTCAGGTGTACAGCAAAGTGATTCAGTTATACATACATATATTTTTTTTCAGTTTCTTTTCCCTTATAGGTTATTACAAAATATTGAGTATAATTCCCTGTGCTATACAGTAGGTACTTGTTAGTTATATGTTTTATATATAATAGTGTGTATATTTTAATCCCAAATTCCTAATTTATTCCAGTCCCCCTTCCCCTTTGGTAACCATAAGTTTGTTTTATATATCTGTGGCTCTATTTCTGTTTTGTATGTAAGTTCATTTGTATCTTTTTTTCAATCCCACATATAAGTGATATCATATGTTATTTGTCTTTGTCTGGCTTACTACACTTAGTATGATAATCTCTAAGTCCATCCATGTTGCTGCAAATGGCATTATTTTATTCTTTTTTATGGCTGAGTAATATTCCATTGTGTATATATAACACATCTTCTTTATCCATTCATCTGTTGATGGACACTTAGGTGGTTTCCATGTCTTGGCTATTGTAAATAGTGCTGCGATGAACACTGGGGTGCATGTATATTTTCAAATTATGGTTTTCTCTGAATATATCTCCAGGAGTGGGATTGCAGGATCATATGGTAACTCTATTTTTAGTTTTTTAAGGAACCTCCATACTGTTCTCCATAGTGGTTGTACCAATTTACATTCCCACCAACAGTGTAGGAGAGTTCCCTTTTCTCCACATCCTCTCCAGCATTTATTATTTGTAGACTTTTTGAAGATGGTCATTCTGACAGAATTAAGAATTAAGGTGATACCTCATTGTAGTTTTGATTTGCATTTCTCTGATAATTAACTATGTTGAGCATCTTTTCATGTGCCTCTGGTCATCTGTGTGTCTTCTTTGGATAAATGTCTATTTAGATCTTCTGCCCATTTTTTGATTGAGTTGTTTGTTTGTTTGATATTGAGCTATATGAGCTCTTTGTATATTTTGTAGATTAATTCCTTGTCGGTCACATCGTTTGCAAATATTTTCTCCCATTCTGTATGTAGGTTGTCTTTTTGTTTTGTTTATGGTTTCCTTTGCTGTACAAAATCTTTTAAGTTTAATTAGGTCCCATTTGTTTATTTTTGTTTTTATTTCCATTACTGTAGGAGATGGATCCAAAGTATATTGCTATAATTTATGTCAAAGAGTGATTCTTTTCTTTCTGACCTGGAGAGTTCTTTATTCCACGTGGGCTGCACTGACCACTTAATTTCAGGCTTCAGTAGATGAAGAACAAAGGAAGTATCAGGGAACCTCATCTGTGTCCTTATAGTTATGTCTGGTGTATATTATCTGCACTGCTTTATGATGATTTGATAAGAAAGCAAAGGTGGAAAATCTTAACATTAAATGTTGTCAATCTTGACAATATTCAAAGTAGGACTACCCATTATTGTCAGTCCTAAATCAGATCATTTGAAAATGCAATTTAGAATTATATTATTACTTTATATTTGAAAAGCTTATGAATTTGTGATTTATATTGCTTATTATTCATTTTATTTCTGCCACCAGGACATATAAGTTACTGTTATATTTTGAATCATCACACTGTCACTTAAAATATAACAGAAAAACCATATGCAAATCATGTCCTACAGAGCTTACTGAAGTATTATTGTACGAGGTCTGTGACAAGTTTTATACATTTTTAGTGAAGACTTTTTTAAAGGGAAGATTTGAAATACAGTGGGCGTACTAACGTTTAAACTAATTTTTTTTCTCTACTATCTTTGAATTTTTTTTTATCTTCACCAGGTAGCTGAACATGAAAGGTGAGGCAGTTATGTAACCTGAGGTAGACATAATTTCCCGCAACAAAGTATCCATGTCCTAGTACTAATTCCCATAACTGATGAATATGCTACCTTAAATGTCAAAAGGATGTCGCTAATTCAATTAAATTAAAGACCTTGAGAGGGGGAGATTAGCCTGGATTATCTGGCCCAATATAATCAATTTAAGTCCTTTAAAGGGGAGAACTTTTCCCAGTTGTGGTCAGAGGAAGATGTGACTTGAAGAACTGTTAGAGAGATGGAATGTTGCTGGCTTTGTAGATGGAGGAAGGGGGCTATGAGCAAAGAAATGAGGGGAGCTTCTAGAATTTTGGAATGGCAAGGAAATGGATTCTCCTCCTATTTTCTAGAAATAAAGGCAGCCCTGCAGACACTTTCATTTTAGTCTAGTGAGACTGATGTTGGATTTCTGACCTACAGAGCTGAAAAATAATAAATTTGTGTTTTTTAGGTCATTAAATTCGTAATAATCCACCACAGCAGCAGTATAAAACTAGTACACCACTATTAATGGAAAGTGCACTAAATTTATTTAACAATTGTTCAACATATATTCCCAATTTTACCATTAAAATATTTTTATACTATTATTTTAATTTCCTTCGAGTATGGGCCTTTCATCATAAACCTTCATTATACTTCTTACTGGTTCCCATGACACTATTTGCTATATAAATATATGTTTGTACCCAAAGATGTACATATATGTATTTACAGATTTTGCTTTTTGATTAGACTTCATTTAAAATGTAAAGGATCAGGAACACTTAAGAAAGCTGTTCTCAGAATATTTTGACTCTGTAGCCTACACAATATTGGGTAATGTAGAATTCTGTCATATACGGCTAACCAATGTCTTTAAATATATTCCTCTTGTTTTTGTCCTTTCCCACGTTCCAGAACCTAGAAAAGGTTAATCTACAGATTCCCCTGAGGGTAGTGTGCAGACAACTGATTCAGGTTCTATTAATCAAGGCATCAATGGAAATCTTGGGTTTTAGAAACAAGCAGTGTGTGGTGGGAGCCCTTTGTGGAGGAGTTCCCTTCACAGTGGTAGAGACTTTTGGTTATCATGGAATGGCAGATGGTAGAGCTTCTAGCATGCAGTCCTAAATGTTATGGAAGCTGAGTGGTGAAGGCAGTGATGTGCTTGCTAGAAAGGTCTCTGTAGTTGGCATTGGTATTGTTCTTGACTGCATACCTTCCTTTTCTGCTTCTCTGGAATTTCTGTTAATACCCTTCAATAAATTTATTTTTTTCTGCCAAAATGCCAGAGTAGATTCTGATGCTTTTAACTGGCAATTCTGATTAATTTAGTCATGCAATTATTAAATACCTCCTGCAGGCAAAATAAGGGTCCCCAAGGGGACCAAATAGGAGAAATTATCTTCTGATTGTAATCAGAAAGCTACTCTTCCAACCAGAAGGGGATGAAAGTATTTGTTAATTTATTAATTTTCTGTTACATTGTTAAATTTGAATTAGTTAATTTTCTATTTAAAGATAAAAGAGATGTCATATAAAAAAGGATGCAGTTTGCTTCAGAAATGAATCAGCTGAAAATTCAGGGCCACTCAGAAGAAAGCATTGCTTTGGTTAATAAACACAGTAGTTTAAATTTTGCCAGTCACATTTGTAGATATGACTATCTGCAAAATGTAATAATAAACACTAGATATGAAGGGAATTTTGAGTACCTGATGAGTAATGACTGTGAATAATGGCTTGAAGCATGTAACCACCATTTTAGTACAAACTACTACCTGGTATAGGATAAAATAGTTAAGTTAAAAAAAAATCTATAAAAATAAACTCTCTATGTATTAGCCTGAATGACACTTCTGCAGGAAAGCCTTCCCTGATTTCTCCAAGTAGATCAGGAACCCTTGTTACATGTTTCTGAATTACTCGGTACCTATTATTCACATTGCTCAAGACTTCTACTTATTGGCTGTGAAGGCAAAGACAGTATCTGCCTTGCTTACTGTTGTATCCTCAGCATCTACCATAGGATGTTACATAGAAAACATTCATTTAAACATTTTTATCTGACTAATAGACTGATTGAGTAAGAAGACAGCATGTCTACTGTGACTCTATCACAAAGTACGTATATGAACTAGGGAAATTGATTTTCTGAGCTACTTTCCTCATCTATAAAATTAAGGGAATTTGAAAAACTGAATGTATTAATTCTTAGTTTCATTTCATGTTAAATGTTTACATTTAATTATTTATTTATAAATTTTGTATCTTATATGTAAATGTTTCCTATATCAATTCATATATACCAATGGTATAAAAATGTTTACCGAGAACTCAGATATTTTAGAACATGATGTTATAATTTCCATTTTTTTCTAAATACAAAGGTTATGTAAGTTTGTTATAAAAAATGTAAGAAATGGAAATATTCCTCATGCCCCATCCTTAATTTCTAGAGACAAATGTCATAAGTGATTGCATCTGTGATAATCTTTGTGAGCCGTCTCTTTAAATAAAATAGATCAAAATGTTATAACAGAAATTGAGACAATTTTCTTTCCTAGTAATTTTGGATTTTTTAAAAAGCTACAGATCATCTAGCTCAAAGATTTCCTCTGTTTTGTAAAATTTTATGGTACAATTTTTGCTAAGACCTATGTACCCTTCCACCAAATTCCTTTACTCATAAATGTGTATGATATATAATACTAAATATCTTTAAATTTCTTTAAATTTTCAAAATTACTGCAAAGCATATGCTAATAAGTTCTTTGTCTTTTGTTTAATTTAATTTATATTTAAAAATCACTTATCAACAGTACTTTTATGACAGTTTCACTTAAACTCTCCATTTGGGGAGAGTTTCGTCATTGAGTTGGTAGAGTACAAGGTAACCGTGGCCACGGTTGACCACCTTAATTCATCAAAAAGGGTGGCAGCTGAAGGATGACAGCCAACTATGCTTCCTGCAGAAGGTTCTTTTGAAGGGAGTTCTGAGCAGGAAACTTCATGGCTGCCTCATCCCAAAGGAATCTTTTCAGCAACATCTAAATTAAGAATGCAAACATATTTATTTGTTAACACGTTAAGTTGTAAATAGTTCATTTTAAATTCTCAGTATTGGAGTAATTGGAAACCACAATAAAGGCCTGAAACAAACATTGCCAATATCTTTAATTTCATCTCACTTTTCAGACACTACTTTTTCTCTCTGACCAGCTACCTCATTCTTTTTGAGGAATACTCTAAGTTCTATCCTTCCTCAAGTCTTCATCAAGCAACTCCATCTTCCTTGAAAGCATGCTTTCACAACCTTTCCACCATTGATACGACCACCCAACTTTGCAAAACCCCACTCCTGAATCAACTTTTGTTATACAAAAGAAGTTACAAATTAAAAACAAAGTCAAAATTCTAATAAAATTCTAGTGCAAAACATTAATGCATCAATGGATGATGTTTTGCTGAAACCTGATCACTGTTTGTAAGGGGATATTGTCCTTGCAGTTTCCTTTCATTTTGGCATACAGTTTTACAGTGTGTCACATGCTGCTTTCATGTCCCCATCACTTTTTTCTATTTGACTTCTTGCAAAGCTTTGATTTGCACAATGTGTTGAGTGAGTTGTTTGTCTTTCCCTCAGGTATACAATCCATCTCAGGTCTTTATACAAGATCCTGCGATGATTAAATCAGTAATATGAATAAATTGGTAATAAATCCCAATTTAATTGAAAAATATAAATGTTAACACAAACACTGACATCTGTTATATATAGCTGAATAAAATACTCATATATTTTAATATCATCAGTATTTATATATTTAAAATTTTAATATCATCAACACTAGATAAATAAAATAATTTTAAATACATAGATAAACATCTATATCTGTTGATCTAATCATAAAGATACTATGACTATACCTACTTGCCTCATTAACTCAGCTGGAATAGTACCAGTTTCTTTTTGATTTTAGGATTTGTTGCCTGCATTAAGTAAGGCAACTTGTGCATACTGCATTCTTTCTGAAGTCTCACAAAGACCTGTAAATCCAAGTGTTTCTGTAGCCTGAAAGTCAGAAAACCCTAAACTTTATCCTGAGTCTACAACTAATCTGGATTACATTAATATTTTATATTTGAAATATTTAAAGATTACAACTATTAGTCACTAAAAGAAATCTTTAAAGGTATCTATTTCTGCCGTCTCATTTTACAATAATTTACCATTGATGGGTCACACAGTTAATATTACCAAAGGAGAAGGTTCTTTTATTATACACAGGAACCATATGTGAAATTAAATGATTCAAGAAGTTAACAAACTTTTATATGACTCAAGGTTTTTTATCTCTATAAAGACCTCTTGTTGCCAAAAATGTGATGTCATTTGAGTGTTCATTTTCCTAGTACTACTTCCATTGTGAAAGCTGCTGAGACAATGTATGTCACTTAGATTAAAAACTCATCTTTAAATGTTGTACTTTATAGTAGGTATAAGATCACAGTCATCACATCCAAAAGGATGGACATGTATAAATTAAGTTTTTCTCTTGATTTCTGGTGTAATTCTCTTTGATAGAGGTGGGAGGAAAGCCATAGGATGAAACTGAATTACTTAAAATTTAGAATACATATACATGAGTGACTGAAAAGGTAAATTAAAAATAAGATACCTAAGAATGTTTTTGTGTGGCCTGCCAAACTCCAAATATCTGCTAACACTAAACAGGTTATTCTTTAATTGAAAATACTAGCAGGTTGTTTTTTAATATCATAGGGAAGCAGACATCTGAGAGAACTGAACAGAAAATAATTGAGGAAAAGTCGTGTGTTATCCACACTTAGCATGTTTATCTAGTCTCCAGAAAACTTCATGTGGCTGAGAAAAATGATATTGTACAGATCATACCTGTTATGTAATATGAAGCAAGAATATCCATTCTTCCCCTCCTTTCCGTTTTTCCTATAACAAGGCCAACTGTGGAAGAACAGTGTGTTGCCAGTGTGTCTGCCAAGTTTTAATTGAAATGTTGTGATAAATTTCACTGCCAGGTCAGATGTTATTTTCTGGTTAAGGAGGGTCAAGCTGGTCTCTTAAAGAACCACTTTTGATTTTTATAGTGTCCAGTGATTTGTTCCTGGAAGTTGATTTACCGCAGATCTGACCTCTGTCCTCTCAGTTGACCTCTGCCAACATGCTTAAGTCTCCGGTTCACTTGTGGCCACTGGTAGAAAAAAGTATTTTATTAAACCGGGCTTCTCATTTTATTAGTGTGAAAATAGGCTTTTCCTAATCGATAAAACAGGAAGCATTCACTTTATTGCTTTAGACTAGAGACTAAAGGTCATTTAACATAAATAGAATGAGGCACATAAAAAAACAAGCAGTAAATATTTGATGACTGAGCATCAACAACTTGATTAACACACAGAAAAGTCTACCCTCTTGAGTACATGCATGAGGTTAACAAAAATATTAAAATTGTTGACATTTAGGACAATTATATTTTGAATGATAATCCCTACAAATGATTCACTGTAAACTACAGCTTTAGTTTGATTGCTGAAAGCATCTATCCCAAGTTTCTGCATAAGGCTTAGTATTTGTTTTAAAGAATACACCTTCTCTTCCACAAGTTCAGAGCTATAAAACTTCCTTTAAAGAAAGTGAATTTTGGAGAAGGATAGTAAATTGCATAGTGAGAGAAACAAGAAAATGACAATAACTTTGCCATTTCATTGATAAAAATATTGTGGGGACTTCCCTGGTGGTGCAGTGGTTAAGAATCTGCCTGCCAATGCAGGGGACACGGGTTCGATCCCTGGTCCAGGAAGATCCCACATGTCTCTGAGCACCTAAGCCCGTGAGCCACAATTACTGAGCCTGTGCATCTAGAGCCCATGCTCCACAACAAGAGAAGCCACCGAAATGAGAAGCCTGCACACCACAATGAAGACCCCTGTCACCACAACTAGAGAAAAGCCTGTGCACAACAATGAAGACCCAACATGGCCAAAAATAAATAAATAAATTTACAAAAAAAAAAGAAAAAAAAATATTGTGGAAGCAACATGAGGAATTAAAGAGTGTGCACTCATTATCTTTGTCTTGCTGAGCATTCCTCAAGTTGACTGAAGGTTGGTCTGCTGACTGTAATCGTTCAGAAACAAATGCCTCAATCTTATAGCCTGGGTTTGCAAGACCTACAAGATTCCATTGTTCTATTTCAAGCCTTTATCTTAAGCATCTCTGCACCTTAGTAACATTTTCAGTCTTTCATTAATACTTGAAAATATACTTATATTACTTGAACAACAATTTACTTTTACCATTTTGAGACAGCTTATTTAGGTCATTTATATAACATACCACTATATACAAATGCAAATATAATGACCATTTTTTGTCTATATTTGCAATGTTTTATCAGTATTCTTTGGTATTTTTTTTTAAATACCATGTCTTTCTATGACAAAGGTTTTAATCAACATGATAAAAATAAAAGAATGATTGAATCTACATTAAAAAGGCCTTTCTTTGAATAGCAGAGAGTTTATTTTTTCTTCTTTTTTTTAACTTAGTTTCCTCATCATTTTTTCTTTTTCTTTTGAATTTTATTTTATTTTTTTATACAGCATGTTCTTATTAGTTATCTATTTTATACATATTAGTGTTTATATGTCAATCCCAATCTCCCAATTCATCCCACCACCACCACCTCACAGCTGATTTCCCCCCTTGGTGTCTATACATTTGTTCTCTACATCTGTGTCTCTATTTCTGCCTTACAAACTGGTTCATCTGTACCATTTTTCTAGATTTCACATATATGCATTAATATATGATATTTGTTTTTCTCTTTCTGACTTAGTTCACTCTGTATGACAGTCCCTAGGTCCATCCACATCTCTACAAATGACTCAGTTTCATTCCTTTTTATGGCTGAGTAATATTCCATTGTATATATGTACCACATCTTCTTTATCCATTCATCTGTCCATGGGCATTTAGGTTGCTTCCATGACCTGGCTATTGTAAATAGTGCTGTAATGAACTTTGGGGTGCATGTGTCTTTTTGAATTATGGTTTTCTCTGTGTATATGCCCAGTAGTGGGATTGCTGAGTCACATGGTAGTTATATTTTTAGTTTTTTAAGGAACCTCCATACTGTTCTCCATAGTGGCTGTATCAATTTACATTCCCACAAGCAGTACAGGAGGATTCCATTTTCTCCACACCCTCTTCAGCATTTGTTGTTTGTAGATTTTCTGATGATGCCCATTCTAAGTGGTGTGAGGTGATACCTCATTGTAGTTTTGGTTTCCATTTCTCTAATAATTAGTGGTGTTGAGCAGCTTTTCATGTGCCTCTTGGCCATCTGTATGTCTTCTTTGTAGAAATGTCTATTTAGGTCTTCTGCCCATTTTTTGATTGGGTTGTTTGTTTTTTTAATATTGAGCTGCATGAGATGTTTATATATTTTGGAGATTAATCCTTTGTCCGTTGATTCATTTGCAAATATTTTCTCTCATTCTGAGGGTTGTCTTTTTGTCTTGTTTATGGTTTCCTTTGCTGTGCAAAAGCTTTTAAGTTTCGTTAGGTACCATCTGTTTATTTTTATTTCCATTATTTTAGGAGGTGGGTCAAAAAGGATTATGCTGGGCTTCCCTGGTGGCGCAGTAGTTGAGAGTCTGCCTGCTGATGCAGGGGACATGGGTTCATGCCCCAGTCCTGGAAGATCCCACATGCCACGGAGTGGCTGGGCCCGTGAGCCACGGCCGCTGAGCCTGCGCGTCTGGAGCCTGTGCTCCATAACGGGAGAGGCCACAACAGTGAGAGGCCTGCGTACCCAAAAAAAAAAAAGGGATTATGCTGTGATTTATATCAAAGAGTGTTCTTCCTATGTTTTCCTCTAAGAGTTTTATAGTGTCTCATCTTACACTTAGGTCTTTAATCCATTGGAGTTTATTTTTGTGTATGTAGTAAGGAGTATTTTAATTTCATTCTTTTACATGAAGCTCTCCAGTTTTCCCAGCACCACTTATTGAAGAGACTGTCTTTTCTTCATTGTGTATCCTTGCCTCCTTTCTCATAGATTAGTTGACCATAGGTGCATGGGTTGATCTCTGGGCTTTCTATCCTGTTCCATTTATCTATATTTCTGTTTTTGTGCCAGTACCATATTGTCTTCATTACTATAGCTTTGTACTATAGTCTGAAGTCAGGGAGTCTGATTCCTCCAGCTCTGTTTTTCTTCCCTGAAGATTGCTTTGGCTATTCGGGGTCTTTTGTGTCTACATACAAATTTTAAGATTTTTTGTTCTAGTTCTGTAAAACATGCCATTGGTAATTTGATAGAGATTACATTGAATCTGTAGATGGCTTTGGGTAGTATAGTCATTTTCACAATATTGATTCATCCATTCCAAGAATATGGTATATCTCTCTATCTGTGTCATCTTTGATTTCTTTCATCAGTGTCTTATAGTTTTCTGAGTACAGGTCTTTTATCCACTTAGGTAGGTTTATTCCTAGGTACTTTATTCTTTTCTTGCAATGGTGAATGGGATTGTTTCCTTAATTTCTCTTTTTGATCTTTTGTTGTTAGTGTATAGGAATGCAAGAGATTTCTGTGCATTAATTTTGTGTCCTGCAACTTTACCAAATTCACTGATTAGCTCTAGTAGTTTTCTGGTGGCATCTTTAGAGTTTTCTATCTATAGTACCATGTCATCTGCAAACAAGGACAGTTTACTTCTTCCTTTCCAATTTGTATTCCTTTTATTTCTTTTTCTTCTCTGATTGCCATTGCTTGGACTCCAAAACTATATTGAATAATAGCAGCTAGAGTGGACATCCTTGTTTTGTTCCTGATCTTAGAGGAAATGCTTTCAGTTTTTCACCATTGAGAATGATATTTGCTGTAGGTTTGTTGTATATGGCCTTTATGATATTGAGGTAGGTTCACTCTATATCCACTTTCTGGAGAGTTTTTATCATAAATGGGTGTTGAATTTTGTCAGAAGCTTTTTTCTGCATCTATTGAGATGATCATATGTTTTTTATTCTTCAATTTGCTGATATGGTGTATCACATTGATTGATGTGCATATATTGAAGAATCCTTGCATTCCTGGGATAAATCCCAATTGATCATGGTGTATGATCCTTTTAGTGTGTTGTTGGACTCTGTTTGCTTGTATTTTGCTGAGAATTTTTGCATCTATATTCATCAGTGATATTGGTCTGTAGTTTTCTTTTTTGGTAGTATCTCTGTCTGGTTTTGGTATCAGGGTGATGGTGGCCTCGCAGAATGAGTTTGGGAGTGTTCCTTCCTCTGCAATTTTTTGGAAGAGTTTGAGAATAATGGGTGTTAGCTCTTCTCTAAATGTTTGATAGAATTCATCTGTGAAGCCATCTGGTTCTGGACTTTTGTTTGTTGGAATATTTTTAATCACAGTTTCAATTTCATTACTTGTGATTGGTCCATTCATACTTTCTATTTCTTCCTGGTTCAGTCTTGGAAGGTTATACCTTTCTAAGAATTTGTCCATATCTTCCAGGTTGTCCATTTTATTGCCATAGAGTTACTTATAGTAGTCTCTTCTGATGCTTTGTATTTCTGCAATGTCTTTTTTAAATTCTCCTTTTTCATTTCTAATTTTATTGATTTGAGTCCTCTCCCTCTTTTTCTTGATGAGTCTGGCTAATGGTTTATCAATTTTGTTTATCTTCTCAAAGAACCAGCTTTTAGTTTTATTGATCTTTGCTATTGTTTTCTTTGTTTCTATTTCATTTATTTCTGCTCTGGTCTTTATGATTTCTTTCCTTCTACTAACTTTGGGTTTTGTTGGTTTTTCTTTCTCTAGTTCCTTTAGGTAAGGTAAGATTGTTTATTTCAGATTTTTCTTGTTTCTTGAGGTAGGATTGTATTGTTAAAAACTTCCCTCTTAGAACTACTTTTGCTGCATCCCATAGGTTTGGGATCGTGGTGTTTTTGTTGTCAATTGTCTCTAGATATTTTCTGATTTCCTCTTAGATTTCTTCAGTGATCTCTTGGTTATTTAATAACATATTGTTTAGCCTCCATGTGTTTGTGTTTTTTACATTTTTTTTCTCTGTAATTGATTTCTAATCTCATAGTGTTGTGGTCAGAAAAGATGCTTGATATGATTTCAATTTTCTTATATTTACTGAGGCTTGATTTGTGACCCAAGATCTGATCTACCCTGGAAAATGTTCCATGTGCTCTAGAGAAGAAAGTGTAATCTTCTGTTATCAGGTGGAATGTCCTATAAATATCAATTAAATCTATCTGGTCTATTGTGTCATTTAAAGCTTCTGTTTCCTTATTAATTTTCTGTCTGGATGATCTGTCTACTAGTGTTAGTGAGGTGTTAAAGTCCCCTGCTATTATTGTGTTACTGTTGATTTCCTCTTTTATAGCTGTTAGCTTTTGCCTTATCTATTGAGGAGTTCCTATGTTGGGTGCATATATATTTGTAACTGTTATATTTATTCTTGGTTTGATCCCTTGGTCATTATGTAGTGTCCTTCCTTGTCTCTTGTAACATTCTTTATTTTAAAGTCTATTTTATCTGATATGAGTATTGCTACTCCAGCTTTCTTTTGATTTCCATTTGCACGGCATATCTTTTTCCATCCCCTCACTTTCAGTCTGGATGTGTCCCTAGGTTTGAAGTGGGTCTCTTGTAGACAGCATATGTATGGGTCTTGTTTTTGTATCCATTCAGTGAGCCTGTGTCTTTTGGCTGGAGCATTTAATCCATTCATATTTAAGGTAATTATCGATATGTATGTTCCTATTACCATTTTCTTAATTGTTTTGTTTTTGTTTTTGTAGGTCCTTGTCTTCTCTTGTGTTTCCCACTTATAGAAGTTCCTTTAGCATTTGTTGTATAGCTGGTTTGGTTGTGCTGAATTCTCTTTACTTCTGCTTGTCTGTAAAGCTTTTGATTTCTCTGTCGATTCTGAATGAGATCTTTGCCAGGTAGAGGAGTAATCTTGACTGTAGTTTCTTCTCTTTCATCATTTTAAAAATATTGTGCCACTCCCTTCTGGCTTGTAGAGTTTCTGCTGAGAAGTTAGCTCTTAACCTTATGGCAGTTCCCTTGTATGTTATTTGTCGTTTTTTCCTTGTTGCTTTTAATAATTTTTCTTTGTCATTAATTTTTGTCAGTTCAATTACTGGGTTTCTCAGTGTGTTTCTCCTTGAGTTTATACTGCCTGGGACTCTCTGTGCTTCCTGGACTTGGGTGGAAGTATTACCTTTCACATATTAGGGAAGTTTTCGACTATAATCTCTTCAAATATTTTCTCGGGTCCTTTCTCTCTCTCTTCTCCTTCTCTGACCCCTAAAATGCGAATGTTGTTGTGTTTAATGTTGTCCCAGAGGTCTCTTAGACTGTCTTCATTTCTTTTCATTCTTTTTTCTTTATTCTGTTCCACGACAGTGAATTCCACCATTCCATCTTCCAGCTCACTTATCCGTTCTTCTTCCTCAGCTATTCTGCTATTGATTCCTTCTAGTGTATTTTTCATTTCAGTTATTGTATTGTTTATCTCTATTTGTTTGTTCTTTAATTCTTCTAGGTCTTTGCTAAACATTTCTTGCATCTTCTCAATCTTTGCCTCCATTCTTTTCCTGAGGTCTTGGATCATCTTCACTATCATTATTCTGAATTCTTTTTCTGGAAGGTTGCGTATCTCCACTTCATTTAGTTGTGTTTCTGGGGTTTTATCTTGTTCCTTCATCTGGTGCATAGTCCTCTGCCTTTTCATTTTGTCTGTCTTTCTGTGAATGTGGTTTTCATTCCACAGGCTGCAGGATTGTAGTTCTTCTTGCTTCTGCTGTCTGCCCTCTGGTGGATGAGGCCATCCAAGAGGCCTGTGCAAGCTTCCTGATGGGAGGGACTGGTGGTGTATAGAGCTGGGTGTTGCTCTGGTGGGCAGAGCTCAGTAAAACTTTAATCTGCTTGTTTGCTGATGGGTGGAACTGAGTTCCCTTCCTGTTGGCTGTTTGGCCTGAGTCACCCCAGCACTGGTGCCTACAAGCTCTTTGGTGGAGCTAATGATAGACTCTGGGAAGGCTTATGCCAAGGAGTACTTCCCAGAACTTCTGCTGCCAGTGTCCTTGACTGCACAGTGAGCCACAGCCATGCCCTGCCTCTGCAGGAGACCCTCCAACACTAGCAGTTAGGTCTGGTTCAGTCTCCTATGGGGGTCACTGCCCCTTCCCCCTGGGTCCTGATGCCCACACTATTTTATGTGTGCCCTCCATGAGTGGAGTGTCTGTTTCCCCTAGTCCTGTTGAAGTCCTGCAATCAAATCCTGCTAGCCTTCAAAGTCTGATTCTCTGAGAATTTCTCCTCCCATTGCTGGATGCCCAGCTTGGGAAGCCTGAGGTGGTGCTCAGAACGTTCACTCCAGTGAGTGGACTTCTGTGATATAATTGTTCTCCAGTTTTTGAGTCACACACCCAGCGGTTATGGGATTTTATTTTATTGTGATTGTGCCCCTTTTAACATCTCACTGTGGCTTCTCCTTTGTCTTTGCATGTGGGGTATTTTTTTGGTGAGTTCCACTGTCTTCCTGTCAATGAATGTTCAGCAGTCAGTTGTGATTCCAGTGCTCTCACAAGAGGTAATGAGCACATGTCCTTCTACTCTGCCATCTTGAACCAATCTCCCTGGACAGAAGTTTCTAATTAAAATATTTAGGTGTTTTACTTTATTAAAGGTTATGATTGTTCTTGAGCAAATGACTGAGATGACTTCAGAATACATATAATTTGGAATTTAGAGTTGAAGAATTACTACTTTTGAATTTAGGATTAAATGAGCTAATGTACACAAAAATATAAAGCACAGTATATGTGTTATTATTTTTATTATTTCTTGGTGGATTTTATTCAGGATGCTTACTAAGCTAAATACAATGCTTGCTTTCATTACCAAAAACTGCAGCATGTGCACTTCAATGCTCTAGTTATTTATGTAAATTATTGACAGCCATAAAAAGCTCAGAAAAGTTTACTATATAAGAATACAGTAGTGGGGCTTAAGACGCAGTGGTTAAGAATCCGCCTGCCAATGCAGGAGATACGGGTTTGAGCCCTGGTCTGGGAAGATCCAACATGCCGTGGAGCAACTAAGCCCATGCACCACAACTACTGAGCCTGCGCTCTAGAGCCTGTGAGCCACAACTACCGAAGCCCGTGCGCCTAGAGCCCATGCTCCACAACAAGAGAAACCACTGCAATGAGAAGCCCGCACACCACAACAAAAAGCATCCCCCAGTCAACACCACTAGAGAAAGCTCATGTGAAGTAAGGAAGACCCAACACGGCCAAAAATAAAATAAATAAAATAAATAAATTTATTTTTAAAAACCTCCATTATTTAAAAAAAAAAAAAAGAATACAGTAGTGAATAAAGTGCTGTGTGAGACTAATCTTTTTATCATGGAAGGCAAGTCAGAAATTTGTCTTTTTAACAAAGGAGCAGCATTTTACAGTCAGTGGTCTCTGGTCATTCAGAAATAATCAGTCTCAGAGGCTTCAGGTATGAAAATTCAGTTTGATTAATATCTATAAAATTAAAGAAATAGATTCTGTGGATCTACATGAAGGGACACATAATTTGCATTATTCATTTTCAACCAGCTATTTAAACATAATATCATTACCACTCTGGCATGCATTAGGAGAGAGACAACGACAATGAAAAGGATGACCTTGGGTTTGTTTTCCTTCAGACTGTGGGCTGAGTTGGAGGCCTAGGGAAACAGGAGTTAGAAGGTAATTTCATGAAGACCTTAATGAGCCTTGGGTCATGAGGAGTGTTCTGGGTCCAGGTGACAAAGTGTAACTGAGAGTTGTAAAAGTGTCCTTCCCAGCCATGTCTACAGGGAATCCACTACAACTTTAGTGACACTGAATGACAAACACTTGGGATCTTATAATAGCAGTGGCAGTGGAGAGTCCCTTTCAAGTAGCTTTGCTATTACTTTATGTGAAATAGACTAAACCTAAGAAGGAAGGAAAATACATGGAGAGAGTGTCATGTGGCAATTGCGGTGGTCATACTGGTGACTGATTGTATTATAAGCAAATGTGAAGGTACATTTAAAGTCTTTCAGAAAATCATGGGGAGATGGGGCGCATTTGGTGTACGATGGTGGTGTCGTGTGCACGTAGCGATTGTTAAAAATAATATTTAATATCACAGGTAGGTAAGGCCTCAATTTGAAAGGGTCTCAAAAGTCCCTAAGTAGCAAGAGCAAATTATAACACAGTCACTATTCTAAGGGCTATATATAGAATGACTCATTTAATCCACATGACAACCCTATATCCCAGTTTTATAGAAGAGACTACTAAGTCAAAGCTATGATAAGTAACTAAGCAAATAGTGGAATTGTGATTCAGACTTAGGTAGTTCATATTCTGAAGTGGTTAGCCCTCTACATCTCATTTTTCAGATGAGGACATGAATTAAATTTAAGTTACTTACCAAGAACACAGAATGAGCAAGCACAAAGCTTGGATTTGAACCTAGGTCATTCTGATTTCAAATTCATTGCTTTTAACCATCCCATTATCCTATAAAGTATGTGAGGAATGTCTGGAGTAGTGAAGGTTCTGAGATTCAGAGCTTTTCTGTACTCTTACCTTAGCTGATAGGGTTTCTACTAGAGGAGAATGTTATGAGTTGCTTGCATATATTTACCAAATAAGCTACAATTCAACCCACTCTGTGTTTCTTAATGTCTTAAACAACCAGTTGCCTCAAAAGTAATTTACTCCAAGTCAGCTATTGGAACTGCTATTGCCTGAGAGCCTGCAATGTATCAGGCACTATGCTAAGCCTGTGTATGCATTATGTCTGTTAGTCCTCAAAACAATGCTGAGAAAAATGTATTATTAACTTATTAAATTTATTTCCATTTGAATAAAACAAATTTGAGAAGTCTAACTCACCTAAGCCTAGCCAGATGACAAGGAGCAAACTTAGGTCTATCTGAGGATGCCATTAGTTCTACATCACCTTCTGTATTACACTCAAATCCATTCAATCAACTCCATGTTCTGTGGTTTTACAGACATAGGTCTTCTACAGTACAGTCTTCTCTGAACTTGATTTTATCTTGGCTGCCGTCTTATTGACCTATTTTCTTGGTTGACTTTCATACATAATCAGTGACGATGAGAATGAGAAAGATCAAAACAGAACAACAAATATGCAATAATACCTATATGTACATATAAATGTATGTATACACTGTATATGTGTATATATATATATATATATATATATATATATATATACTTGTTAAAATACTTCTTGCATGCTATTATATCCCAAGGTAGATCACAAAGACCAATGATTATTTTGTGATATACAGCTCATGTTTTATTTAACTCATTTACTTATTAAGGGAGCTATAAACTTCAGTGCGCTTTCATATTTCTCACTTGTCTTCATATTTCTCACCTTTGTCCTTGGCTTATAAATTAATGAATTACTATTTGAAAGCATGTCTTATTTTTCCTATTGGGTGTTTAGCAGATGCCACCTGTCTCCAGAGGACAGGTTGTTTGTTGTTATTAGGGCACCATACAGAGTACAGCACGGATAAACACAGTAGTTGGAGTCTAATTACTTGAGCTCTTTATAGAGGTGGATCATCTCACAGCACAATGCTCAACAGGACAAAGTCAGGCCAACTGTCTTTTACAGCATCAGCTGCAGCCCTGAGTTTGGTGTTTTGTCACCGACACCAAGTCTTCTTTGTTTATCACGTAATTAACAGTAATGACGTCTTGCTGCTTAGCTTTGTTCCTAAACCAAGAATCCTTCTTTGTGGATTTAGGAGGACTCCTAGTCCTAGGTCGGTGGCTTGACTGTCATAAGCACCAGCAGGCAATTCTGAGCTTAATTACCTCCCTTTTTTGTTCTTTACGTTGGGCAATAAACATCCAGTCTAAAGGCAATTTGTGGGAGAAAGGGGAGAGAAAGGGGGAGGGGTGGCTTCTCTTATGGCAATGCATCCATCGAATAAACTAACTTAAAAATGTTTTGACCTTGAGTTCTTAAATATTAATTCCCCATCTTATAAGGAAAATCATTTTAAAGAAAGTTATTCAAATAAAACAACCCCACAGATAGGCAGTCTGTTTATGAAATATGAGGGAATTCAATTACCCATGAATAGATGAATGGCTTTTTTTCCCTCTCTTTGTCCAGTCATCATTGTTACTGTGGATTTCTTTAACAAAAGATATCAAAATAAACAGAAATGTCTTCATGAGCTGTGAGCCTGCAGTTAAGTGACATATCTATGGGAGTGTGCCTCTGGGATGTATTTAGCATAGCTATGATTTTTTTAATGGTACATTATTGAATTTTTAGCAAAGTCACACTAAAAAGAAGAAATTACTACAACAGAGTGAACAAAGATCTAGAAAAACACCATATGTAGCTTTTTTTTGTTACAAAAAGCAGGAATACTTATTTCATTAGACATCTTAAATAAAATTTGAGATAATTTTGGTTAAATTCTGTTGACTATAGATAAATTCATATGGAAATGGTATGTATTTGTTTGAGTAATTTTTTAATCTCAGTGACTGACTATTAATTTTCAGCTTTTTTTAGTATGGAAACAATATTTTAAAATAAATGTTAGTATGTAATATTTGCTAGTAACTTTCCGTACTCATTAGTGATATTTGGGACATTTCAAATGCCAACAACCTAAAATTGTAGAGGTAATTTTATTAATTATAAGCTGTAATATTATTAGCTGTACTAGTTTCTCTAGATAGCTCTTATGGCTAAATGATCAACCATTTAAAATGAAGTTTGCCTCTTCCATGTTTATGAAGCATTTAATTATTCTATAAGGTGTTCCACATTTTGGACTCTTTTCCATTTAATAGAATATCTGGGTTAAATTATAGATTCTACATGTAACAGACAATATTCAGTACATATTTTAAGTAATGAAACAATTTTCCATCACATTTAACAAATTTAACAAACCTTGTATGGAAGGATTTATATGGAAAGGAAGGGCATTTGTATAGAAATGTAATTTTTTTTTTTGGTTTTCTAAAGAAATTTTGCACCAAATATATTCAGTGTTGTGTAATTCCTCCATTATTATTGACTGGAAATGTTCCTACATTTTACTAATGTCCTCAGATTTTCATGGATGGGATGTGTTTCCTAAAAATGATACATAACCTTCTCCCTGATACAAAAGCAAGAAAATTACAGTTTTCTTTGGCATTCAAGTAGTCTTTTCCATTTTAACTACATTTTGAAAAATAAGTTTTACATGCTCCATTTATATGTGTATAGAAAAGAGAATATTTTAAAGTTAAACAGTATCCAACTTATTATATACAAAATATCAGAAATATGTCAGACTTTCGCTGAATCTATAATTACCAAATGGCTATAGTAAGGCCACTGGGAACATTTACATTGAGAAAAGTGAATTATTTTTCCACTAAATTTACTCATTATTGCATTAGCATCTTTAAAATTTATTCTACTGAAAGTAAAATTAAATAAATTGTTCAAGTGGGATAGTATGTGGAGGGATATGACTTATAGTATCAGATAGTTTTGAAACCCTATAAATGTGATGTTATATTGATAATCTACCAGAATTTATCTTTAGAACTCTTGAAATTTAGTGGTTCTCTTTCTCTTTTAATGTGAATATTTTCTGTAACCTTGAGGTTCATAGAGGAACCAACATGCTCTTCACATCAGTGTTTCATATTTGCTTCATACATGCAATAAGCATTAAGGCCTTAGACTGAATTGGCTCTTAATAAATCATAGCCATTTTATTATTATTCATATCATAATGTTGATTATTATTTTATTTGTGCAAAGAGGAGCATTATAATTGTCTTTGGACATGTGTTGTCAACTGGAGAAAAATAGTTTTACATCTAGGAAGAATAGCTGTGACTATTACTCTTGGGACATAATGTCAACATCAACGTGGGTCTGGATGAAGGTTGGAAAGAGAAAAATGTAACTGCTTTAGTTCTAGAACCCTCTCACTTCTCTTCCAAATGACATGCTTTGGGCAATGTTTGCTTTCTACACTCTAAACCACAAAATAATGCCGGGGATGGTAAAGGATGCAATAATTTCTTAACTAAGAACCTATAATACATACTCTACAAATGTAAGAAAGAGATCCCTAACATCATTTGCACCATAGGTCATCTTTTCTTTTCCCAACAACAAAATGTTTTGGCAATCAAATGTTTAGTGAAACAATAACAACAGGCAAGTCAGCTGATGTTTCTTTGTTTAATTCAATTCTGTGGGATGGAACTATTTAGATGTGGACTTAGTAACTTCATCTGAACATCTATAGACACATGCTTTGTTGATCTGGACAGTAAGGGTATATTCATACGCACACAAAAACCCAATTAGAATATTCACAGTACTATTTAAGTATTTTTTTAAACTGAAATTAAATTTTAAACTCAAGAGTCTGAGAAAATTCACATGTGATCAAGTTTTTAGATAAGGATAAAATTTCCGAGCTTGATGGAGACAGTGTACAAGTTCTTGATAACCAGCAAATATTAAAGCTGATGATTCGCACACTGACTTTTTTTTGTCAATTCAACACGGAATTGCTTTTACGTTTTCCTTACAAACCATGGAAGAGAAAGGAAGTAATAATAATAATAATGATGATGATAATCCATTTTGACCATCTTATTATTTTCCCTTTATTCATTTGGGAGCTACAGTGAAGTCTTAACCATCCCATAAATACTTATTTAGTGAAAGGAAACAGAATATATTTTCCCTCAGACTCACTGCATTGATGTATTGAAATAGGAGGGAAGAAAAAAAAAAAAAAGGTCCATAATGCTTCATTAGTTAATTGTGCAGAGTACAGCTCTTTAGGGGTAAACAAGTGAAGGACATTTGCTGAATGGCCCATCCTCGTCACGCATATTATGGCCTAATGATGCTAGTAATGGTAGGAGGCTCCTGGAGAGTCATCTGTCAAATTAGCACATTGAATTATTTATTGCCTCAGAGTAAAATTGTTGAAAGGTAGCAGCTGAGACATGGTTTTTATAAATCTAAAATTCAGGGGAAAAAATCTAAAAAAACTTGCACAGCTGCTTTGTAAGTGCATTTGCTTTTTAATGCTTGTATTTATTTATGAATATGAACACAGTAGTCCTTACTGGGTAAACAGATTATTTTTACCTTTAAATCTGATATTTAGTGAGTGTATGTATGTGTGTGTGTGCATGAAATCCTGATCATTTCATGTCATTAATTATAATGTATTAACCTGAAATTCAAGGTAGTTGTTTTTTTAAGGCTTCATAACTCATTTCCGCTACATCACCTATGTAAAGCATAAGACAACATGCCAATCTAGGCCCTGCGCCCAGGAGCTAACATGGAGGGTATGGCTCTTAACTTCCAATCCTCAAAACTGTTCATATTTCTGTTCTTGCACAATGTTGTCTAAGATAAAAGTCTGTCTTCCTGGGACTTTGAGAAGAAGACAAACCTGTACTCAATTCTATGAAACAAGACAATAAAGATGATAAGGAACATAAATATGGAGAAATGTAAGCATTTGAAGGCCTGAGAAAGCTAATAAATTTGGGGTCTTCCAAAAAATATTTTATTATTTATTCAGTATTTATGTAGTGGATGTGGGCAAAATTTTTTTTCTGGTAATAAATATTATATAGAGAAATAAATTCACTTACCAATATCTTCCACTGACCAGTGAAGAGTCACTATTCTGGAGGGAGGATAAACAAGAAAACAGTTTACCAATTCTCTATGGCTCCTGTTATCTCTTTATTTCTTACTTTTAAAATTCTTATCCTGAATTAGACAACTCCTTGAGAAAGGTTGAAATTTTTGATGATAGACCACTAATGTCAGATAAGCAGAGCTAAACTATGAGGATTTGGTCTCAAAGTCGTAACTGAATGACCTTCTCAAAGATACTAAGTTTGAATCACTATGTGCAATTGAAGATATATGTATAAGTACATCCTTTTTTGGTCAGAAATAGCTCCAATTTATTCTAGTGATGTTCCGGTACCCTGAGAGACTGGGACCTGGCACCTTTGGATCATAGAGAAACTCTCATTAGATCAGGGTCTTGAAATATACATGGGCTATTGATGGGCAGAAAATAGACATGTACAGAGTCATCTTGGAAGATAAGCAGTCAGGAAGGGAGTGTCCTAGAATATATAAAAGAAAATTAGGCTAAAAACCAAATTTGCAATATCATGGAATGTCTTAAATGTTCTATTAACGAGTATACACTTTATTTTCAGGAAAAAAATAATCATTTTCTTTTGAACACTATAATCCAGGCAAGAAATGGGAAGGATATTTGCTAAGATAATAGTGGTAATAGTTGAAATAAGGAGATAGATTAGCAGAAGAATCTTTAGGTAAAGATTAAGTAATGATATGTATAGGAAAGCACTATATAAATTCTAAGAAATCATATACATTCTGATTTTCATTGTTATCACCACCATCACTACCACAAATACCACATGACACTGGAGGGGATGGTAACAAAGACAGAGAAAAAAATGCAAGTACTGAGCTAAGTAACCTCTGTCCTGGGAGAATAGTGATGTTATTCATCAGGGGAAAAAAAAAAAGTCACTGGGAGAAGATCAAGTTTGATAATGAATATAATAAGCTTCCATTATGGAAATATTGATTTGGAGACTTGGGTAAGGTTTCAAACAGAAATGTTCAGAAAGTTGTCGAAAAGTGGAAATGTAGCTCAAAGAAGGGTGAAGGGAAAATTTACAGATTAAAATTAGAAATGACATTCATACAGAGAAGTCATAGGAATAGCTAAATTGGTTATTTGCTGTGGTTTGGCCAACACAAACGTTTCCGTGCATATTTTACTTTACTTTGAGAAGGTGAGTATGACATTGAGTCAGTACTCTTCTTATTAAAGCAACAATTTTCTGATCAAGGTCTGTGTTTCCTGCCGCTTTTGCCATTTCATTCTTGTTTTTTTTTTTTTTTGCGGTACGCGGGCCTCTCACTGTTGTGGCCTTTCCCGTTGCGGAGCACAGGCTCCGGGCACGCAGGCTCAGCGGCCATGGCCCACGGGCCCAGCCGCTCCGCGGCATGTGGGATCTTCCCGGACCGGGGCACGAACCCGCATCCCCTGCATCGGCAGGCAGACCCCCAACCACTGCGCCACCAGGGAAGCCCCCATTCTTGTTTTTTGTTCAGCTCCCCTTTCCTAAATTATTTTTTTATTGCCTCTCCTCTTTTGTGTGTCTGTGTGTCTACCATAGCCAGAGGTCTTCATTAATTTTCTACTTCTTTTTTAACCTCTTCAAAGGAACCGTGAAAAGAGAAGGTACTTATTGAGTGTTCTAGGATCTTAAGCATTTTATATGTATTATCTAATTTAATTTTAAAAATAATGGGGAAACTGCTATTCCCAGTTTGTAGGACTTGAAACTGGTCCTCAGCAAAGTTAAAGACCCTTCCCCAAGTCACAGTGTTAATGAACCCAAGTCTGTGTAATTCCAAAGTTTTGATTTTGCTCTTTTGTTATTTCTACAGTCCACATTGTCTCCTGCATAGACATTTCTCTGCATAGATACCTCTCTACTATTATTTCTAGCATCTCACCTTTTTACTCTCATTCCTAATCATTATCCTAAATCCTTTACTTCCATTTTTTCTCCTCCTTCATTGAACTCTTATTCTAGATCTACTCCTCTCGTTGGCAGCCTTCCTCATTCTGCCAGGGCTTGGTATGCTTAAATCTTCTCTTTGTCTTTTCTTATACTGATCAGCTAAAATACCATCAAGTTATATTAACTCACTAATAGTTAAAAGACTTTTACCTTTAAAACTGACAGCGGCTTTGTAAGTAGTCTCAAAATCATCCTTCTTTCACCAACAGTCAAAAGATAGTGCTGAAATCTCTTGCTTATGTTACCAAAGGCCGTACCATAACAACTGAATGGAGGGTATAATTTCAGTTGTATGCCATTTGTCCAGAGAAATCACCAACAGTTTTGCTACTCAAATGAATACATCTTAAATTGCATTGTAATTCTTCTTATCCATGTACCTGTAATATGTGGTCCACAAAAATTTAAAGATGAAAATTTTATAAAGATTAGAACTGCTTCAAGAAGTCAGATACATGTTTAAAAATATAGCGTTTTTTTTTTTTTTTCTTTTCTTTTTAGAATCATTATCTACCGCAAATCCAATGTGAAAGTTGTATTTGTTTAAGGTGGGAAATCCAGGGCTTCCCTGGTGGCACAGTGGTTGAGAGTCTGCCTGCCGATGCAGGGGATGCGGGTTCGTGCCCCAGTCCGGGAAGATCCCACATGCCGTGGAGCGGCTGGGCCCGTGAGCCATGGCCGCTGAGCCTGCGCGTCCGGAGCCTGTGCTCCGCAACGGGAGAGGCCACAACAGTGAGAGGCCCGTGTACAGCAAAAAAAAAAAAAAAAAAAAGGGAAATCCAGCTGATGCCCAGTTGACATTGAGAAAACCTCAGTCTCCTCCACTGCACCCCAAACAGCTTGTAAGAGTGACCCCAGAACCAGGAGCAGTGGCAGCCAAGGGTCGAAGCAGCTCACATTCAGCTCTCTGGAGGATGACTAAAATAATTTCATATCTAGGAGCTTCTCTTGAAATAAATGTGGGAAAGTTTTGTAGACAAACTGGGGTTTTAGTTTTAAAGTCTATAATTTTAAAGGAAATATATTTACATATACTATAAGACCTGAGGGAGTGGTGTTGACAATCCAGTAGGTGGCAATCTTCCCTCAGAATATGTGTCAAACCAGGGTCCCAGTTCAGGCTTGGGATATGCTGCTTGCCTAAATTAACACCAAGGTATTGTTTCTAATAGTTCAAAACTCCAACAAAAGAGCGAACTTCCCCTTATATATTAGAATGCATTCTACACCCTTAGAGGACTAAATTTTAGTGACTCTACTTTGCTGCATCAAACTACATTAGTAATTCTTTGGCCTTTATATTATTTTTTTCTTGTCATTACTAATATAAGGATAGCTGTGTTCATGTAACATCTCTATCGTCCTTCTTAAAATAACTCAGGTACTATATAGTAGAAACTGCCAGAGATCTATTTATGACACTTCCCATGGAGTAAATGAGAGCCTGTCAAATGTCATTACCTTTGCAATATTTTTAAGGCAGAAAGTTTAAATGATTCTGTGGACTATATCTCCACCATTTCCATTCCACCTGTTAAGGAATTTAGAGTTTAAGGTTTTGAAAAGGCTTGCATAAAATAGCAAAAGTGTTTCTCTCTCAGTGGGACATTTAAAAAATAGATTTTATGAGGAAAGACAAAAGCAATCAGAACACCTTATCTTGGAGAGAAAGTTTACAGGAATATTTTGTTATGCTATAATATTACATTTTTGTTGTAAACTGTTCTGGTGATGTGTAATACTGCTGTCATTATTACTGCTATCTTTATTACTGCTGTCATTCTGGGGTTTGAATGACATTCTTCCTAGCAGCCACAAGACAGGCTAGCTGCAATCTTCAGTCTTCTTTTCCCCTTTTTTGGTTTTATTTATTTATTTTTAAATAAATCCATTATTTTATTTTAAGTAATTCTTTTGAATTTGGCTCTTAGTCTCATAAATACTAATATGGTAACATTACTACTATGCAGTCATATGTAGCTCTTCTCAACCTGTGTCAAAGAGGGAATTGTGTTCCCCTGTTTCCTTGATGTGTATGTGGGTGTGACTCACTTTAACACAAAAACGAGTGTGGAAGTGACATATGTCACTTCTGAGCAGAAACATAGAATCACCAAAAGTAAGAATTTCCAGATTGTGGCTTCTCTGTCAGCCTCAGTCATTTAGTGAAATCAAAGCAGAAGCATGTCCCTAGTTCACCACAACAGATACGTAGGATGATCAAGGAATAGACCTTTATTGTCATAGGCTGCTGAAATTTGGAATTTGTTTGCTAGCTTTGCATAGCTTATCCTAATACCATTAAAAGGAATTGAATTTAGTAGTGTGGAATAGATGATAAGTTATATGGTAAATCATATATTCTGTTTAACTCTCCCCTTCTAGGACAAGAAAAAAATACAATGCCCACATAGACAACATATATTGTGGGAGAATACACTTAGGCACTAAAATTACCTCAAATTCTCAAAATGTTTTCCTAATTTGGGAGAGGTAATTGGTTCTCCATTCTACCTCACATGTAGGCAAAAGCTGGACCCTTCTGTAATTAAGCAACAGTCTTATTTTTTCAGTAGGTTTGAGAATCTTCTAGAAGATGGTATCCCAGATCAGTTTTAGAAAATCAGAGATTTAACTGAAAATATAGATAAGTTAAACTTTAGGATTAAGTTCAATAAGAGATGATTATAATTAGGACATAGCTAATACAAATGCTTGTTAGCTCTATACCAAGCTATACTTCTACTGCAGGACTTTTCAGATACTTCAATAACCATTGCAGATTTCCCAAAATGGAATATAGAGCTACTGGTAAAATCAAAGGCTTAAAAATTTCTATGAAATGTTCTCTCTTTCTGACTTGTATTTAAACAAAAAATAATGTTTTCTATAAAAATAGTAATGTATTTAAACTTTACAGAGAACATTTCCTTCATAATCATTTCCTTTTAGAAGCATGCTTCTGAACGAATCGTAGAAAAATTTGTAAATGATTTTCTTGGTTTTATTTTTTAATAAATCCATGGTTGTCCCTAAATATCATGCTCTCACTCAATCTCGTTCTGATATGTTTCCTGATTGGGGGAAGGGAGGAGTTGAGTTCAGTTCCTTGCAGATTGTACCACATCCTGGGTTATAGCCTTGGTGTGTGTTGAGTACCTACATTCCATCTTCCATTCATCAGGACATCAATCAAAGGTTGCATCCTGCCTTGCTGAAGCACAGCTTCACTCCTGATTTCTATATTTGGTTAATATGTAATGGTCTAATTTACTCAACAATTGCTTATTGCATACCCGACATAGGCCAGACTCTATGTTAAGCACCAGAAATAACAACTTTAAAGGATGCATGATCCTTATTCTAAAAAATGTCATTTTTTAAGTCAGAGAATACTAGTGAATTCAATGTACTATCAAAAATAAGGTATCTTCAAATGCTTTGGATACCAAGACAATAAAGCTATTAATGGGATTCTAGAGAATGATCAGAAGCACAAAATTTGCAAGGGTTATGTGATATTTTGAGAACTATGTGTGATCTGCTGTGGTTCAGAATGGCCCAGGGAAATTTGGGATATAGGACTTGCCTAAGAATAGTTTAAATACAACTTTACAACCTTGCTCAAAAAGAAGCACTTGAGGCAATTAAAGATAGAAAATAGCTAAAGATCTTTGAAGCTCACAAAGTAATATGTGCTGTGAATACTGGCCACAAATGGTCCAAATAAGAGTCAGATTGGAATAGTAAGGTGGAGGGAAGATGCCATAGTGGAGGTAGGGTAGAGAAATAATCATCTATCTATTGATCAAGTAGATTTGGTTTTAGACACGTTGGTCGTATTTCACACGTATTGTCACATTTCCTGTTCATGACCAGCCAGTCAAGTAGGCATCATAATTCTCACTTCACAAACATGCTCAAAGGGCTCTTGAAGAAAAAGATGAAAAAAAATCATTTTTCTTAATTATGAACACAAGCCCATTTTCAGAAAATAAATTTTATAACTGTTAAATAATCTGTTGTTTTTACTTATGATATACAGTTATAATTTGGTTTTAGAAGTTTTGCATTTCTTGTAAACTTGCTGTAACTAGGGTATTGAATTCTTTCAATGAAAAGAAGTTAGCACTATGTATTATCTTAAAAAAAAGATTTTTATAGAAATGGTAACCAAAATATATACATATATACATCTATATTTTAGTTAAGCATGTTTGAGGACATACTCGTGGCCTTAAATTAACATAAACAGACTTTGAAGGGCAGAAATAGAGGTTACTTTCTTAAATGTACTCCTTAATCTGAAAGTGGGTATTTCCATGAAAACAACTCACTCTTATTTTTCTCCATCCTTTTTTTTTTTTTTTCTGGTGAATATGTCTTGCTATCATAGTCAGTGTGGCAGGAAAACTTACTGTTAAATATCTGACATTATTTTATGCAATGCAAAAATTGTTCCCTAATAAGTATCCACCTAAAAACTGCCCCCCTGCTTTGTTTTTTCGACAACACTCACAGATGTATAAACATTTTGACTATCAGAAGGCCTCCTGCTGCTTTTAGACCTTAAGATTGGGCAGTTTGATAACTCCTCCCATTTTCTGCCCATTTTCTTAGTCTCACTTTTTGCCATTCTCATTCACTGTCCCTAATTTCAACTATAGCACTAAAACCACATATAGCCAATACATTCCTCATATTCACCCAAACTTTGATCATGGTTTCAGTCCACCCTTCTTGCACTGACATTTCTTACTTACTTTCAGTTAATGCTAAAGTTGTTCTACCACAACTTGTACACACTGATCGAAATCTCATGCACAAATATAAAACAATATGGCTGGCTGACAGAATAGCCTATAGAGAGGCAGTATTTAGTGATAGTTAAGGCTATCTACTGCCTCCATCATAAAATAAGGCTTTATAACAGAGGGGGAAACAGCAACCAAGAGTACAGTGGCAGTAGCACCCTCCAAACTTAGTTGTCATAATCCGTACATCATCAAACTATCCCAGCTAAGTTGGGAAGACTAAGCTATTTCTCAAGTGTTCTTTCTCTCGCAGGGAACTACCTGAAAAGTCAACGAACTCCCGAAGTCCAGATTCAGCCTCTATCCACTTCAGGGACAGGCACTTATACCCAGTGCTTAAAGATCTGTTTGACATTACCGGCAGGTTTTGCCTGTACTAGTATCTATTTTTACATGATGATACATGGGTGTTTGTGGTGCCTAACCAGTCACTGGAGAATGGTCTCAGGCCATTTTGTGTGCAGGCATCTGAAAGAAGAACCAATCAAATCCAGACGTTAAAATAGCCCATTACAAATACAAATTTAAAAACCTGACATTTAAGCCATTCCCTCTGATTTATACTTCCACAGCAAATTTAACACTGATAATTATTGCACAAACTCTTTC
>NW_006785067.1:1626455-1627947 GCF_000442215.2 Lipotes vexillifer
TCTTTCCCTTCGATATATGAAACAAACAGCAACCAAAACACCATGTTATAATGGATTACACTCGTTACACCTAAGTATTTAAATAATTTATTGCTAATAAATGCAAATTTGAATGCTTCATTCAAAATAATTTAAAATCAACTCAAGGATACTACTGAACACAGACCTTGAAGAATACTACAGGCCCTGAAGCAGATATTGTAATATTGCTCCAAGACATCTTGATCCAAGTAGTCTATACCATGAGTGCCTCTGCATTATTCCACTCTGCCAAATGAAAGAACTAACTTCTGGTGGAAAATAAATGCACAAACTGGTTTTATTGTTTTGCATTTTTTAATTGAATAAGGGATTCCCTCAGTTCTATAGTGCTTTACAATTTTCAAAAGTTTCACACACATGATTTTATACAATCACATAGTAACCCTTTTCTTCCCCCGACTGCTATCTTGCCCCTCCCTGCTTCCATCTCCCTGCTGCTAACCACTAGTTTGTTCTCTATATCTGTGAGTCTGCTTCTTTTTTGTTTTATCCACTAGTTTGTTGTATTTTTTAGATTCCACATATAAGTGAATCCATGCAATTCATCCATGTTGCTGCAAATGGCAAAATTTCCTTCTTTTTTATGGCTGAGTACTATTCCATTGTGTATCTATACCACACCTTCTTTATCCATTCATCTGTTGATGGACCTGGTTTACTTTTATAAAAAGAATAATGTAGACCAACTAAAAATTGCTGATCTTAGAATATTTAATTATCATTAAAATATTTTGATAAAAATAAAAATTATCAATACCATGAAGCTGAGAGCTTCCAACCATCAACATACTGCAATAGCAAATTTAATTTCTGTTTATATTTAAGAATCAGACTTAAGCTAATTTCAGTATGGTTTGTAGAATGGGTATGTCTATAATCCCTCTATAATAATCTGCTACATTAGCTTGATGTACTATAAGAGTAGACAAAGTATGTGTGATTTTACTTTAATAGGCAATTATCAGCATTCATTCAGCAAATACGTATTGAGAGGTTATTAATTACTAGTTTCAATGAGACCTAAACTACCATATACCAACTCCTTAAGGAGGAAGATTTTTCTCTGCAAGAATTATGGTTTGGTTAGACATAAAATAAGTTTAATAAACATATACCTAAGATTGTAAACTGGCAGCCCACAGGCTATGATGAGAACTGCAGACATTTGGGGGGTGCGTGGGGTTTTCTGACATTTGAATTGGAATTCATAAATTGACAAATTTCACATAATAATCTGTATTCCTGGCTTCTTTTGAAATATTAAAAGATGGCCAGAGGGCTTCCCAGGTGGCGCAGTGGTTGAGAGTCCGCCTGCCGATGCAGGGGACACGGGTTCATGCCCCAGTCCGGGAAGATCCCACATGCCGTGGAGCGGCTGGGCCCGTGAGCCATGGCCGCTGAGCCTGCGCGTCCAGAGCCTGTGCTCCGCAACAGGAGAGGCCACAACAGT
>NW_006785067.1:1628264-1691965 GCF_000442215.2 Lipotes vexillifer
AAAAAAAAAAAAAAAAAAAAAAAAAAAGATGGCCAGAAATAGGTGGAGCTGAACAGCAGGCCATGTACTCTAAAAATTTCAACAGTTCCCACACTTTCTAATACCCAGATGATTGTACACATTTCAGCTGATTGTACACATTTATGTCACAGGCCTGGGCCCCTGAGATACCTGAGTTTTAGATCTTTGTCTTTTAGACAAATTCTTTCACAAAAGATGGAATGAATTATGCCTGACTCTGGATGTATGTCTCCCTCTCAGTCATCCACCTCATGTAACGTTTCCTATCTCTTCTCCTATCCCAATTCTTGTTCAAATATCCCCAGGTCTGAAGAAATATGTGTGTTCACAGTATCATCATAAGTCTGATCACATCTTACTTTATAATTAGAATGAATTGAAGGTATTATCTATAAGTTCATTGAATACACATTAGAAACAAAATTTAAATTTAGGTAATTTAAAAGTTCCATGAATCAGAACTGCTTTCTTAATCAACCATTTGTTGTTAATGATTTTACCTGCATAATTCGTTTGGTGTCAAGATATAGAATCAAATAGCAATGTCTCTGGATCAGGTTAAATTGTTTGGTATATCATCTAAAAATTCATCACTGCAGTCTTTTCTTCCTTGTGGCAAGGGCTGATCTCAGGAACATACGCTGTTACTTATATACTACAATGTCAGGAAAAGTGGGAAGGTGCTATTTCCACTGAAATGCTCATTTGCAGCATCATTTGGTACCTAAATGACAACAAATAAAACTTCATTTCATGAAGGAACAGCTTTTTTGTCATGCCAAAAGTTAAGTGTGTAATAGGCTATTAGAATGATCAACAGTAGGCAGAGTCAGCAAAAAGACTCAAAAGGTGATGATGATCTGGGCACAGAGTTAGCAAAGAAACCTTTTAGAAACACAGCAGTCCATATGCAGACAAGTCTGGGCAGATGAGTAGGCAGAACAAGGTATAAGCAAGGTAACTAGATACATGGATACAGGTTTATATACTCAACAACAAAGGAAAAAAAAAGGTAAACAACAACGACCTACGACCAAAAAAAAAAAAAACACCCAGGATGTTAGAACAAGCAAGTAGAGTGGTGTGCACCTGTGACAACAAAGAAAGGGGACTAGTGAGAGTAGTAATTGAGGGGAGAGTTAAAGGCCTGGGGTCCAGACTGACTGTCATTGTATGAATGGCAAGGAACAAGCCAAATGGGACATCCAAAAGGCAGGATTGACCCCAGGTGTTCAGGTCACAGATGACACAATACAGAGATTTACAAAAGGTGGAGGTATCTCCAAGGAAGCTGTGTAAGCAAAAGGAATTGTTGGATATGAACACTATTTGGTGTGTGCTTTATTCAACCCAACTAAACAGGAAAGGCAGCACCACATTCACTGAAGTTCCTTTTCTGGATTTTTCAGGCCAACCCAGAGGATTTACTCCATCCAGGGCTCAAACAACCACTTCCATTTGAGGTTCAGGTTGGTCTTCCAGAGCAAGGATAGCAAAGAGTCTTCATCTTATCAAAAGGTAGGATAGCAATGAACACATCAAGCACTAGGTTAACAAGGCTTTTATGATCAATCACTGATGTCTACCATAAGTGTTGGACTGTGTCATGAGACACAAGTGTCTGCTGTCCCAACACTAAAAGTTATTTTCTTCCCATTTGGAAATAATGACTCCAGTCTATAGAAAATAAAATTTTAGTTTTTTAGGAGAAGTGTGAATGACCGAAACAACACTTTAAACCTCATTAATTATTCTTGCAGGGTAGAGCTGTTTATCTGATCTTCTCTAGGAACCTAGGGGTGGTTTTTAATGGCTGAGAAGGTCTGTATCCAGAAACAACCTTGGAATAAACCCTTTGGGTGGAGAATAAAGTGCATACAGGGAAGGCCTGGGCCCAGAACTTCTGTCCCCTTACTTCAAGTTTACCTGTTGCTGGAAGTACAAGAAGAAACATTGAATCTGTCTCTATAGGTCTCCAGTTTTTAAGATTTTACCAGTTGTATGTAGCTCTCTTTTGATATAGTATAACCTTTTATTAGGTAAAGTACTTACAGGAAAAACCTTTAAATTTAACGTAAAACCTAATTCTTTTGCTCCTTTTGACGCTTGGAAGACTGGATCCTTATTAGAGTGCATTTCTACAAAGTGATAAACATTTTTAAAAGTAAGCATGAATGGAATCCAGGATAAAATGCATCCATTTGTGAGGGAAAATAGCTTTTACTGAAGAAAATGGCACAAATTCATCATATGGAGAAAAATGTCATTTCAAAGCCTATTTCCAAGATCAAAATGTGGAACTTTTCATACAATATATTAGCTTTTTAGCTACTCTGAATCTACAACTTTTTCAAGCCAAAGGGTTTTCTCAGTCTTTTTGAAAACATTGGCAATTAATTATCCCTATTAATAGAGAAACTGTTAAAACTGCCTGGGCAGGAACAGCACATTAAAAAGGGGTTTTGCCCATTTTTGCATACCAGAGACACTACATTGAAGAACAGTTTTATCGAAGTATTTTAATTCATCTTCATATATAACTGAGTACTAAATGCAAATTACTAACTTTTTGAAATAACTCACATGTCAGGACTGCTGTTTTGTCTCCCTCATGTGAAACGCAATTCAACATGCCGTGACATACAGCTAATAAAAGGGCATCTGTCACAAGGGACTAAGTACCAAAATCAACAATTTGCATAGTGAACAAGGTTTATATTGTGGCGACTCATGTTGCCTTGTACCAAACAATGGGATGAACACTCCCTTATGGCCTCTGCTAAGTACTAGACATGTGGCCTTAGAAAAAGAAATCCCCTCTCAACCCACTTTTTCCCAGTGGTGCTTTGTTGGTTCACAGCAAGGGTTTGACTTCATGCCCTGGTCTCTGTCTGAGAGGAAGTCCAGTTCAATTCAATTTGCATCTCTCTGCCTTTTAGTAAGGAAACAGCGTCCATCTGAGCAGGCCCCATGATAATGCAGAGCAGATGGGCAGAGCTTTGTCTAATTAGATCTGGGAGGCCTGTTTGCTATAGTAAATGTGCATGTATTTGCTTATTTCACACTTATTTTGGTGACAACAGCTTAGTCGAGACAAGATAGAAATGAATATGGTAGATAGCCTCACTAACGAGCTACTTAATACAAATCAATATTTTTAATTTAATTACTGTTTACTATCACTTATTTAATGAGTTGCTTACAGGCTCTTTGATCTCAAAAGAACACAAAAATCCCCTTTATAAAATTTATTTTACTTTTTAGTTTTTCTTCCTTCTTCCTTTTTTTTTCCTTCCTTTTCTTCCCTACTTCCCTTCGTTTCTTTTCTTCTTTCTTTTTTTCTTTTTCTGTCCACAGATTATTGGTAAGGTATCAGGATTATTTTTAAAATCCAATTACATAATTGATTTTAAAAATTCAATACCAAGGAAGCCACCCTATTCTTCATGTACTTGTACTCCTCAAAAGGCACATGTAGATATTTTAAAACATGCCACAGATTTGTATTTTACACATCCACCCAAGTGATATTTATCACCATCTCCATCATTATCACTCACAGTGGTTTCCTTTGGGTATAACTGTTCACTATTCTTTCCAGTTAGAGAATCACCAAAGAGCAAGCATTCAGGCTGGAACAGTTCCAGTGCTTAATTTCAGAAACAGGATTTTCAGACTCCCAGTCCTGACCTTTTCCCAGTAACTCTGCACTTCTTTATTTTGGCTAAACTCTTCATACGTAAACACATGTACAAATTCTGGGGACCTAGGCTAAGAGATAAGAGATACTGGAAATGGTGAAATAGAAAAAAACTTATATTTGGGAGGTCACAGTTTGATTCTTACTCCAATGATCTCTCCTTGACCCCCTATCCCCTTAGTTAGCCAGTGCCTGAGGACTTTCTCTCTTCACCTTCTCAATCAAATAACTCATAAACTAAATTTAAATCAATGTTTTGCAGAGCCAAGACTGTATCCTTGTATTACATAGTAAAAGTCTATCACTTAAAATAATTTCATACTTTCAATAAAAGTAGTCATGTATTAAGACTTATAAAGGGAGAGGAAGAAAATCTTCTGGATGAAATCTCACCACATTGATAGTGGACTACTTGATGTGCTTACAAAGAAATGACACATAATATTAGGAAATAGACATTGGAAAAGCCAGATGTTTAATTAGGATTATGGCTATTGGATCATCAGAGAAGCTCTATTTCCTGAATACAAAGGGCCAGTAATATGAGTCCCATTCTTTGGAGTTGCTTATCTGTAAATATTGTTAGGCCCAGTGAGCAGACATCATTAACCAGATACTGAATGTCAAATGCTCAACTCATTTCTCCTGCTTGTGGGCTATTTCAACAGAGAACAGTAAACAACAGGCTTGGTTCCAGCAAAAGCAGCAAAAAAAAAAAGCACAATCCATAGTACAAAAATGTGCAAGGGGCTTCCCTGGTGGCGCAGTGGTTGAGAATCCGCCTGCCGATGCAGGGGACACGGGTTCGTGCCCCGGTCTGGGAAGATCCCACATGCCGCGGAGCGGCTGCGCCCGTGAGCCATGGCCGCTGAGCCTGTGCGTCCGGAGCCTGTGCTCCGCGATGGGAGAGGCCACAAGAGTGAGAGGCCCGCGTAAAAAAAAAAATGTGCAAGGCTAGTTTGGGTATCCCAACAGTCCTTACCTAAATAACAAAATGAAAGCCTCTAAAACAATTAAATTGCACTGATAACCCTGGTGAGAAGAAAATGAATCATATTCTCATCATGGTTGCAAGGAAACGTATAGGCTAATCACCTTTTTCCCATCAAGGTAAAGAGGAAGAGACGCCCCATCTTTGCATTCTTTGCCCAGTGTGTATTTCGGCGTAACCAACATGAATTTATTGTTTGCCTCTCCTCCTCTTGAGACCTGCTTCCCTTCCAGTCTTCTGTGTCTCAGTAAACGACACATCCGTTTTATGTCACACAAACCAGAAACCTTGCAGTCTTCCTTGATAACTTCCCCTCCCTCGCACCTTCTCCCTCTATCACATCACTTATTTCCGTTAACATCCTTCTAAATAGCTCCTGAATCTGTTCCTTTTTCTCCGTGTCCTCTACCTGCCCCAGAGGAGGTCTCCATTGTCTCTCATTGAGAAGAGAACAAAATCCTAGCCAGCCTGCTCACCCCTTCAACCCTCAAACCCCACCACAATATTAATATGTCCAGAATGTAAATATAATCCTGTTTTTTTCTGCTTTACAAACTTCACTGATTCCCCATTATCAATGGAATGAAAGCTGAAATCTATATCATCACCAATATCTTCTAGCATCTTCTCCCTTTCCAGTACCTGAGGATTCAACCTCATGACATTTCTCACCAACACTCAGAATACTCCCTAGTCTTGGTTTCCCTAGGGGTGCAAACACTGCTCTCTGACCTTTGAAGTCTTTTGCTGATTTTCTGGTCTGGGGAGCTTCTATTAATTTTTAACACATACCTCAAATAGACCGTTCTCTGTCACAATTTCTCTGGTTCATCCTCCACCAACTTTTCCTTGTGCCCAGCTTTATGCTGTCACATTTTATTGTAGTTGTTTATGAGAAAAGAGAATCTCCCAGAGGTTCTGAGCACCTGAACAGTGGAGACCATGTCATTTGTTCACTGCGGTCTGGATGACTAAAGAAGCGATATAGAAGAAAATCAGCAGGTGCTCACTGAATCAATGACTTCATGATATCAGTGTCTCCTTTCTAAACTTCCCTTTCTTTGCTAATGTTGCTACCATTTTATTTGTCACCAGGCAGAGAACTGTGCATTTGCCTTGTAGGCAAACATTTCTTCCAGCCCTTCCTCCCAGATTTATCCTAGCCTCTAGTTCCTTTACAGTTTAACTAAATTCCTAACCCTGATTAACTTTCTCCCTGTTGATGAGTCACTCTGTTTTTCTGTAAAGAATAAAAAGGCTTTGTTAAAATTATTAGCAACATTTCAGGAGAGATCATAATTGATGTTTAATAACACATCTAAAGTAAAATATGAAATTCTTCTTGTACTTTTAAAGATACAGATTTCATTTTACTTGGTACATGGTAGAAAACAGGAGACATTCTCTTCTGGTCAGAGGGAAATTCTTGATTCCAGGAGAAACAGATTTAATTTTACTTGGTACATGGTAGAAAACAGGAGACATTCTCTTTTGGTCAGAGGGAAATTCTTGATTCCAGGAAACTACCTCTCAGTTGCTTCTGATCTTCAGCCCACACCCCATGACTCTCTCTCCACATCACCTCAACTACCAGATATGATATTTTCTTATCTTTCAGGGAAACCAATATGCATTGTGGGTAGCTGATCTGCCCCTTCCAAATTTTTCTCCTTCCAAATTAGATTAAAAAATACTACTGCTGGGCTTCCCTGGTGGCGCAGTGGTTGAGAGTCCGCCTGCCGATGCAGGGGACGCGGGTTCGTGCCCCGGTCTGGGAGGATCCCATGTGCCGCGGGGCGGCTGGGCCCGTGAGCCATGGCCGCTGAGCCTGCGCGTCCGGAGCCTGTGCTCCGCGACGGGAGAGGCCACGGCAGTGAGAGGCCCGCGTACTGCAACAAAAAAAAAAAAAAAAAAAAAAAAAAAAAAAAAATACTACTGCTAAATTAATTCGACTCCTTAATATCAACAAATAAGTACCAAACTCCTTAGCCTACCCTTTGAAACCGTCCCTCATCTTTACTTCATCCAGCCATTTCAACTTCACCTCCCACTACTAGGTATAACTACAAAGTGATATTCATCTCCATCCTATAACTACTATTGACAAGATCATTTATCCTCTTCCAGATATTTCTTGTTCCTTCTCACCTTTTCCCTTCTTTGTTTATAGCACGCACTCACTTTATCCAGAGAGCCTCTTGCATCCTTGTTTTTAAATAATCGAGATATGAACAATATACCATAAAATTCACCCTTTTAAATATATGGTTCAGTGTTTTTTAGTATATTCATGAAGCTGCACAATCATACTGCTATCTAATTCCAGAATATTTTTATCCACTCAAAAAGAAACCCTGTACCCATTCCCAGTCACTCCCTACACCCTCCTCCCCCTCCTCCCTAGAAACCAAAAATCTAGTTTCTTTTCCTATGGATTTGCCTATCTGGACATTTCATACAAATGGAATCATACAGTACGTGGCCTTTGTGTCTGGTTTATTTCACTCAGTGTGTTTTTAAAGTTTATCCATGTTGTAGTATGTATCAGTACTTCATTCCTGTGTATGGCTGAATAATATTCTGTTGAATGGATATACCACATTTTGTTTATATATTCATCACTTAATGGACATTTGGGTTGTTTCCACTTTTTTGCTATTGTGAATAATGCTAATATAAACATTATGTACAAGTTTTTGTGTAAACATATATTTTCAGTCCTCTTGGATGTATACTTAGGAGTAGAATGCTGGGTTACATGTTAACTCTAGTTTTAGCTTTTTGAGGAGCTGACAAGCTGTTTGCCAAAGTGGCTACCCTATGTTGTAGTCCACTGGCAATTTCTGTGTATCCTTGCTAACACTTTTTATTGTTTATCTTTCTTCATTTAGCCATCCTAGTGGGTAAGAAGTGATGTCTCATTGTAGCTTTGATTTGCATTTCCCAAATGACTAAGATGGTGAACATCTTTTCGTGTGCTTGTTGGCCATTTGTATATCTTCTTTAGAGATCCTAGTTCATTATTAGATACATGAATTGTTAATATCTTCTCACATTCCATAGGTTGTCTTTTCATGTTCTTGGTGGTATGCTTGAAGCTCAAACTTCCCCTGTAGCTTATCAATTAAAATTCTGCTCATTCTTCAAGACTATTTTTAAACTCAGTATATTTCTTGATAGTCTTTTTAGTGCTGTCAAATTCATGATATCTCTTTATTTTTTTGCATGGGCATAGTGGTTGGTTAATATCTGCTATTATATTTTTAAAATATTACCTTCAGGAAGTCTCCATTCTCTCTACATTTGGATCTTCAAGATCACTGACTGTGTTTTCTAGAACTTGTATGTTCCATGATACCTTTGCTTGTAGCAAGAGTCCCCAAACACATTTTGTTCATTTATTAAAGATACAAGGGCCAATAGAGCTGAGTCAGGTGGTCTACATATAGTGTAACTGTATGTGGGTTTGAGGAGCGTGTTTAAAATGACCTTCACATGAACAAACTTTTAAGGAAATTGCTCCCTCCCAGGGTGGGAATGTCAACATGAGACAATTATACCTGGATACCCTAAACAAGAATGCCAACAGGAATTATATTACCTGATATTTTTTAGTTTATTTCTCAGCTAGATTTTTTTTTTAAGTAAACACAGTTAAGAATGTTCTATTTATCAGCACACAACACAAACTGTTTTAGGCATGTTTCTAATCATATGTTCCTATAATTGTATTTTCTTCTACTGTTCACAACTAGAAATTTGCTTTCTTTAAACGTGTGTTTTTAAAACCATGAGTTCTTGATTGCTCACTTCTCAGGGCAAAATTAGCATTGGTCTTCTTTCCCTTATGACTAGGTAATACTGTACTAATGAAAAACAGGGCCTCTTTATTTATAATGGCCTTGGGGTCAATTATCAATTTATCATCATGTCCTGCAGATTTAAAATAAAATATGCTGTGCAGTATAACCATTGTACAGAATTGACATTAAGTAGATTCTCTGAGTTTGGACTTAATAAAAAATACAAAGAGTGCTGCCTAAAAGGTTTCTCCAACTATAAATTCTATTAGGTAGCTTTTAATACAAGACAGTAGGAAACTGAACAACTAAATTAGAGAGAATTTTTTTTCACTGCTGTTTTATGTCTCATACATGTGAATAGTCATTGCAGGACAGTTTGCTAATTCACAGAAACAATATTTTATATCTTTATAATAATAATTCAAAAGCTGCCTAAATTTTTCCTTATGTCAATCTCTGTATTGATCTTAAAATATTCACATCCAATGTCAACCTATTTGCAAGAGACATTCTGTAACTTTAAGGAATATATGCATACGATATAAGGAGCAATCATTTCTTTTGTCAAAAATTGCCTAAGTCCTTCACATTTACCAATTAATCCATGTATACCAAACTCAGATCATGTTGAGACTATCCTCCTAGAAGTCTGTGAGATGACATAAAGTTTTATGTTTTAATTCCTATTGAAAATAACTCTAATTCCCACATAGGTCTGTTACTATCCATACTGAGACTCTGGGCCTGTTTGTGTGAGATTAAGATCAGCATATCCTGCCCATGCACGTGTTATTAGACACACAGCTAAAAGCCACAGACTCAGTGAGAATGTAAAGGCAGAAACAAAGGTGAAGGTCAATTGTACCTTTGAGAGTATGAGGTTGTTTGTTAATTTTCAAGGGCAGAGTCTACCTGCTAAGTCCCAACCAGTGAAAAATGAGAAAATTCTAGATACTGCGCTATCAGTCCCTCAGCAGCAGTAGCCCTATTGCAAGGACTCCATAGGCACATGTGGCTGTATTGGTTACCCTGTTGGCACGCAAGGTTACAGAACATTTCCATCTTCATAGAAAGTTCTATTGGACAGTGTTATTCTAGAAAGCGAGGGACCAATTCCTTATACCTTAGGGTCCATTACAAAAGTGGCCTCACTTTTGGAGAGAAACTTAGTCTGGAACTGGCATTGTTAATTCTGCTCATTTAGTATCCTTTTCTGTACCTTATAGTTATTGTTCTTTGGTGAGAAGAGTAGAAATGGAACATAAAAAAGAAATAGAGGAACATAAATGAAAGGCAAGATATGAGGATACAATCTTAGTGACGCCAAAGGACATTGACCCTTAGTTCAGAAATTTGTTTTTTTAAGAAAAAAATATTAAATCCACAGAGCCCAAAAGATCCAATATAAAAGTAAATACTATATTGAGAAATTTTGTTTGTTAGTTTTAAGTGGCTGCCAGAGCAGACACATTATATATTTTCTTAATAACCAGTTTCTTATTTATAATTTTTCATATTTATTGAGATGATAACAATCAAAGCATAAGAAAATTGACATATATATGTAAATATCCATAACTCGGTCGTAGGAATATAAATAAAATAATATCAACTTTCCATACTGATATTTTATGTAATTGGAAGCACTGAAAATATTTTACCATAATTCATTTTTAGATCCTTTCTAGAATTCTGTTTCTAATAAATCAGTTCATAAAGCATATTAATATTAGAGTAAACAAAATGTCATTTTCAGAAAATTTCTTATTTCAGAGAACTACTTCTGGAAATGCATGCATTACCATGAACATCTTAGATTATTTGTGAATAGTCGTCCAGAAAATTGGTTTAAAGTAAACTTTAGTTTCGTGAACTACACAGGTAATGGTCTTCCCTCATTTTCTAGGAGCAACCTGGATGGGAAAGAGGTTTGGTTGTACATATCTAGTTCTTTTTAATGATTTTTTTTTTCACCGTTTACTTTCTAAGTGAGTCTTTTAAAAATGATTATAACAATGTCTGGCTGCCCTGGAAAGAAAGACTTTATATATTCTTCAGGAAGGGGATAGCTTTCCTTGAAGGAAATACATTACCCATTTACCACTTTCAGTCTGGGTCCACACACTGGGTGCTGTTATGCAAAGCACACCAACAGGTTGCAGAGACAAGGCAGGTTTTCCAGCAGCACCTTCTGCTAAGCCCTCCCAAAGCACAGCACACCCCAGCCCCTGTCTGTGCAGTTGATGAATGTACTTCAGGCAGAGCTTGGACATGGCTCAGTACAGTTCTCTAAGCGGTGATAAATGACCACCTTTGTGTGAAATGAGTTAGGTGGGAGGGCCACCCTTTGACAAGGCAGAAAATGAAATGATTACTATTGGATTCTATTGACTTGTCTGGTTAGAACAGTTGTGCCTCTTCCTAGAGGTTAATTGGACTTGAACTCAAGAAATTGAGAGGTCAGCTGAGGTCACAGTGACAGCAGGCGCACTTTTAACTTGCTGCTAATAACATTTGGCAGAAGGAGGATGAATCTGGGAATTTTAGTCTGGGTGCAGTTCAATTTCTTTAAGAGTAATGGTTTGTACAAATTATTAAACAAACTTAATTTTGTATCACTTACAAAAATTCAATGTGGTTTCAATTCCTACCAGGCACTCCTATATAACTGTGAATTTTCTTGAAACAATCAACTGTAGAATACTACATATTGTATATACAAACACACACACACACACACACACACACACACACACACACACATATATAATATTCTTAGAATAGTTTTATCTTATTGAAGACTCTCCATCAAGAAATTTGGATGTAAAAAGAAAAGATTCAGAAATGCTTGAAAATGATGTTCTAACGTATTTACTGGGGTCTTTCTTTTTACCCAACACCAAGTGCAACTCATTTTTTGTCATAGAAAATGTAAGGAAAGTAGAGTGAAGCATTTTACAATTTATATGTAACATATATGTATATATACAGTAAGGCATCTCCTAATGTACAAATTCTCTATTGCACAAGTATGTTTGCAAGCTTCAGACATTTTGATTTGAGAATATGGTAAAACACTTGAATTGTTACTGCTTCCTGAGAAGATATTCCAATTTAGTCACACAACTTCAACTTCACTGTTCTTTTCTTGGTTACTTTACACTGCAGGGTCTCTTGCTTGAACTGCCCTGGGCACTTTCCCGTGTGGTACCCGACACACCACTGCACCCCACGTGGAGCTCGAGTGAGGAGCTGAGTCCCCAAGTGCTTTTTAAGGGGGAGGGGCATGGTGTACAATGCGCCAGAAGGGAGACTTGGGATGGAACTGGGCGGGCAGTGTCATCCAGATGGTGGGGAACGAGACACATCACCTAATTAATGGTGCCGCTCCAGCAGCTGTGTAACTGGTGCAACTAGGGGGAGAAAAGCAACAGTCCTGGAAGCAGGGGTCACTGAAGCTGCTCCCCAGCCTCCAGCACTATGATCAGTTTGTGCCAGTCAGGTACTTGTACTGCATACCTGAGACACTCAGGCACCAAGGAGAAATGCTTTTGCTTCTTTGTCCTAAGGATAAACCCAAAAGAATACAACTTTGGAGATCATGCACACGGCTCCTTTTTTTTTTTTTCAGCTTTATTGAGATACAATTGACCCATGACATTAAGTACGTTTAAGACGTACAAAGTGTTGACCTGATATGCTGTTATTTTGCAAAATGATTACCAACATGGCCTTGGTGAACACCTCCAATAGGTCACATAATTACTATTTCTTTTTTGTGGTGAGGACATATAAGCTTTACTTTCTTAACAACTTCCAAGCATATAATACATTACTGTTAACTCCAGTCACTGTGCTGTGCACTAGGTCCCAGAACATATTCTTCTAACTGGAAGTCTGTGGTCTCTTTGACCAGCATCTCCCCATTTCCCTCACCCCCAAAGCTCCTGGTAACCGCCATTCTACTCTCAGTTTCTATGCATTTGGCTCTTTTAGATTCCACGTATAAGTGATATCATACAATATTTGTCTTTGTCTGACTTATTTCACTTAGCATAATGCCCTCCAGTTTCATCCATGTTGTCGTACATGGGAGAGAATATTTGCAAACCAAATATCTGATAAGGGTTTAATATCCAAAATATATAAAGAATTCACACAGCTCAATTAAAAAAAAAAAATCCAGCTAAAAATGGGCCGAGGGCTTCCCTGGTGGCGCAGTGGTTGAGAGTCAGCCTGCCGATGCAGGGGACACGGGTTCGTGCCCCGGTCCGGGAAGATCCCACATGCCGCAGAGCAGCTGGGCCCATGAGCCATGGCTGCTGAGCCTGCGCGTCTGGAGCCTGTGCTCCGCAAAGGGAGAGGCCACGACAGTGAGAGGCCCGCATATCGCAAAAAAAAAAAAAAAAAAATGGGCCGAGGAACTGAATAGATATATTTCCAAAGAAGACATACAAATGGCCAATAGGTACAACTCCTTATTCTAAGGAAAACTTATATTCCCTTATATGCTACACCTTCACAACAAAGCTTCAGGAATACTATTCTATCAAAGGAGCATGGTATATTAACCAGGTTCAGCCACGATGGTACAAAATCTCATTACCAGTTAACTTAATAAATGACAAAATCCCTAAAACTATCAGGGGAAATATGTCAGGTTTTAATATATTCTATAAAGGAGAAAGTATTCTGGGCTAGAAATCAGGAAGTTTGCATTCCCTGCCACTTACTAAAAATGATCCTATGGACAAATCATTGAACTATACCGGTTCTCATCCCCATCTGGAAAAGGAGGGCATTGATTTCACTGATTGCTAAAAGCCCTTATAGATTTGAAAATTGGCTTGTCCATGGCAGCGCACAACCTTTGTGCACATTAGAATCACCTGGGGAGCCTTAAATTGAATTAATCTCCGGGGTGGACCTGGGCATTGGCATTTCTTAAAAGTTCCGCAGGTGATTCTAATATGCAGGCAGGGTTGTGACCTATGGCTCTTAAGATGTCACCAAATCCAGGCCATGCCTCTAATTATAACCCTACTCACATTTATAGGGCACTCAGTACAGGCACTGCACTTGGCATCAATTACCTAAATTATGTAATCATGGCAGCTTGCCACGGATTAGGTGTTATTAGCCCCATTTTACCCCATTTTATAAATGAGGAAACAGGCTTAACAGGTGAAGTAAATCATCCAAAGATGCCCAGCTAATGAGTAGAAGAGCCAGTAGGACTTGAGCCTGAGTTGGATGCTGGGGCCTGTGCCCCTAACTATGAAGACAGCCTAGGAATGTCTCTAGCCAGCTTCTCTAGTCAGTCAATCAGTATCACAGCAGCAATTTGCAACTGGAAATATCAATGTCTGTGACTGGTCTCTGACATCTGTCTGTGCTGATGCCTCCAGAGACAGCCTCCATCCTCCACTTAAACCCCCAACCTTCACAGAACTCTATTTGGACAAGAGCAAGATATTTCTGGAAGATGAACAAATAAACTACAGGATTAAGGCATTTTCCTATGAAGAAGGATGTTTTCCTGATAAAATCCTTGGAGTCTCTGGCTAAAGATATCTAGTGATGCCAAGATTTGGATTCAAGCTGTTCATCAATGACAGACAGAATATTGAAGCTTCTACTTAACTTTTTTGTTTCTCATTCACAGGAGAAAAGACAGGGTGAATCCTTAATCATAAAACCTCAGTACCATACAGAGTGAAGTAAGTCAGAAAGAGAAAAACAAATATCATATAATATCGCTATGCGGAATCTAGAAAAATGGTACAGTTGAATTTATTTGCAAAGCAGAAAGAGAGACACAGTTGTAGAGAGCAAACTTATGGACACCAAGGGAGGAAGGGGGGTGGGATGAATTGGGAGATTGGAATTGACATATATACACTACTATGTATAAGACAGATAACTAATGAGAACCTACTGTATAGCACAGAGAACTCTACTAAATGCTCTGTGATGACCTAAATGGGAAGGAAATTTTAAAAAGAGAGGATATGTGTATAACTTTGCTGTACAGCAGAAACTAACACAACATTGTAAAGCAACTATACTCCAATAGATATTAATTAAAAAAACCAAAAACTCAGTACCTCGTCTTCAAGCCTATGAAGGCATAGCCTCTTAAAATTAGGTTATGTAATTAGATGAAAACATATGCAAATATAGGCACTTTTTTTTTTTTTTTTTTTGCGGTACTTGGGCCTCTCACTGTTGTGGCCTCTCCCGTTGCGGAGCACAGGCTCCGGACGCGCAGGCTCAGCGGCCATGGCTCACGGGCCCAGCCGCTCCGCGGCATGTGGGATCTTCCCGGACCGGGGCACGAGCCCATGTCCCCTGCATCGGCAGGCGGACTCTCAACCACTGTGCCACCAGGGAAGCCCCATTCAGTCACTTTTGAGCAAGAACGTTTTGATGTTCCAATAGCTGCTTGAAAGTTTTAAAATATGTCTTTAAAGTTTTTTGCACAGTCAGAAAACTTAAATCATGTCAAGAGTAAAGAAACCTGAACTCACTATTTTCTAGCTTCTTCCACTGGCATCTCACGGAAGGAAGGCTCAAATATTCTCTTGCTGTTAAAAATCATCAATCCTCCTCAGCTGTGTTGCTGCTCTTTGTGCCAGGAGGGTAACCCAACTGCTTTACTAAATCCCAACTTGCTTTAGAGAGAACTGAGCATTTGTCATCTACTCAGCCTGGATGCAATTCAGAAAGAAAAGAAAAGCATCAACTCATATCTGAAGTTAGGCCCAGGTGGGCACGAATGGATGTGGACACCCATGCATTGGTGCAGAACTTCCACAAAGGAAAGTGAAGGTAAATTCCTCTCCTTTGAACCATAATGCCTCTAATTTATACTGCAGCCTGTCAACAAAGCATTAACGTGTGCTTTACCACAAGGCCTGGTTGAAGGTAAGACAACGGGCTACAGCTGCCATGTGTTTATGTATATATATTTTTAACCTCAACTTTTTAAAATACAATTTACCAAAATAAAACTAGTAACTTTAGGACACAGAAGCAGGCTTTAAGTGATAAAACTAGCTCATTCATTTCACAAATATTGGTTAAATACCATCTATGTGCCTATACCCCCGTCCTGGGCACTGGGGTATGTATCATAACTGCAAAATAATGATGTCCTCCAAGTCTCAAAATTTCTGTCTGGTTAACTGAAGCATGTGCATTAATATTTTTGCCAAGTTTTAAAACAGACTATTTGGTCACTGTATCAGTGAAGTCTGGACTTCTGTGCTTGTATATTTATAGCATTGTTCTTTCCTGAGAATTCACAATGCTTTGTACAATTTTCTAATTGTGTCATTAAAACCTTATAAAATGAGGAGGGCTTCCCTGGTGGCGCAGTGGCTGAAAGTCCGCCTGCTGATGCAGGGGACATGGGTTTGTGCCCCGGTCCGGGAAGATCCCACATGCCACGGAGCGACTGGGCCCGTGAACCATGGCCGCTGAGCCTGCGCGTCCAGAGCCTGTGCTCCACAATGGGAGAAGCCACAACAGTGAGAGGTCCGCGTACCACCAAAAAAAGAAAAGGAGGTTCTGGCAATCATATTTTTATATGTAAATTGGGAAATCTAGTTATATTGCTTTCTTGTACATTGGAGAGCCAGTGCGACACATACCATTTATATATTACAAATGTTTAAAGAAGGAGAGATGTAGCAATAGAAGACTGTCTTTCTTTTCCTTGTTTCCTTCCCTTTCTTTCCTCTCCCCATCCTCCAAATTGAGCACTTGGAATGCAAGTTTAGAATTAAGACCCAGAAGGTGTTTGAGAAGCAAAGAATTTGGATGTTTCAGAGCACTAGGAGAGTGAGAGTGACAGCAAGAAAGAAAAAGGAAGTAGAGAGAGAACTTGGAATAATGGAATGTTCTGGATTGAATTAGGCTCCTCCCCCAAATATTCATACGTTGAGTCTCTGTGACTCTCTTAGGAGATAGGGTCTTTAAGGATGTGATTAAGGTTAAATGAGATTATAAGGTGGGACCCTAATCCAATAGGACTGGTGTCCTTGTAAAAGGAGGAAGAGACTCTAGGCAGTGCTCGCTGGTGCTCTCTTTCTCCCTCTCTCTCTCTCTCTCTCTCTCTTTCTCTTTGTTTCTTGCCTTCTCTTTCTCCCTTTTCCTCTCCTTCTCTTTCTGTTTCTGTTTCTCTTTCTTTCTATTTTTCTCTTCTCTCTCTCTGCACAGAGGAAAAACAGGGTAAGGACACAGCAAGAAGAAGGCAGCTGTCTGCAAACCAGTTAGAGAAATCTATCAGAAACCAACCCTGCTGGCACCTTGATCTTGGGCTACTAATCTCCAGAACTGAGAAAGTAAATTTATGTCATTTAAGCCACCCAGTCTATGCTATCTTATGGCAACCTGAGCAGACTAATACATTGAAGGAAGGCTAAGTATAGGTGGATGAAAGAAAAATTGCTGTTGGCAGGGTACCCAACATGACTTTATGAGAAGGAATGTCTTATGCAGAATTGAGAGGGTTTTTGTGCATATGAACCATGGGATTCCACCTTGTGACCATAACTTTAGTAGAATCTGCTACAATTATGTATGCTCATTGTTTACGTTTTGTTTTGTTCCTAGCAGCCAAGGAAGGGGCAGAATTTCACACCTGGGTAGACATAATGCAAACCAGGGACAGCACACACAAAGAGGAGCCCAGGGGCACCTGGTACCCAGGGGAATACAAGCTGGGAACAGGGGTGACATTGCAGAAATTTGAGGGATAGATTTAGACTTTGGGCAACCTTATCTAGACCAAGAGACATCTATGTTAAAATAGAGATTGAATGAGGAGCCTCAGAATTTATCTCTAATTTAATCCCTTAATTTAAAGATGAAGGAATTGGGGCTTTGAGAGGTGAGTACAAAATTCTTCCTGTGCTGCATTCTTGTCCAGCTGGAAAATAGCAACCAGGTTTTGGAACTGCAAATGCAGTGCTTTTTTGTTTGTTTATATAATACTGCTTCTCATTTGCTTTGGACTCTATAACACAATTTTGATTTTTTTTTCAACCCTTAGCCCTGTACCACCTCTTTAAGCTTCCCAGTCTTATTGGCATAAATTTGATTTGAAAATTCATATAATAATTATACCCAGTGTTGTTTGAAAAACAAAATGAGATGATTAGATATGAAACTGCTTTGCAAACTGTAAAGTTGTGTAAAATGTAGGGTGTTATTGTTATTTATTGTTCAACTGTATAGTAAGTTCTTGTAAACATGTTTTTGTTCATCTGATGAGAGAAATGAGATTTCATTTTCCAATCAGAAACTGTTCAGACGGGAAATGCGCTCTTCTTAACTAGTACTGGAAACATCATTGATTTTTGTCAGAACACACACACACACACACACACACACACACACACACACTTGTAGTAGAAACATCCAACTCATGAGGCAGAAAAACGGAAAGGTACTGGGACTTCCCTGGCGGTCCAGTGGTTAGGACTCCGTGCTTCCACTGCAGCGGGCCTGGGTTTGATCCCTGGTGAGGGAACTAAGATCCCATATATGCCATGAGGCCTGGCCAAAAAACAAAGCAAAGCAAACCAACCAAAATAAAAACCCAAAAAAACAAAAAGGGAAAGGTACCAACTTTGCAGTTAAATGGGCCCAAGTTAATTAAGTAGTTGCTTATCCCAAACTACATTCCTGAACATCTCTATGATTCAGTTGCCCCCTATGTGAAATGGACCAATACTGTATTCTCAGGGTTGCTGTGGAGAATAAAGAAGTCAAAACAGATACAGTGTGGTTTTCTGAGTGTTGTTTATAGGAATACATATCTGTGTAATCCTTATAGGAATGACTAATCAATGAACTGGGAATGACAGAGTATTGTCACCACACAGTTGCCCACTACATGACAGGAGAAGCACACACATAGCAAATGTTACTTCCCTTCTCTTTAAAGAGAACCAATCCTAGGTAGACTTAATTCTGTGAAGTGAAAGAGAGCTTTATTAAAAATGACATTCACAATTATATTAAGACTAGGTTTCCTTTATGTAATAAAAAAAAAAGCAGATATGAGAGATAAACAAGGCTGGGGTAACAAATATATATTTATTTTGTCAAGTGGGTTTCCAGTCAGCCCTTAAAGCTGTTTACCTCAGTAAAGAACTGGCTTACAATTGATCTGATTTTCTGTCAGGGGGATTGTGTTAATGTTAACACAGCTCCACTGGGTCTGGCACATGAAAGTGGCCCCAAAGGGTGAAGGCAGTTACTGAAAGGGAAAGAATAGAAGGGCTTTTAAACTCTCCAGTTTCTAGTACATGTGAGATCATATTGGACGTGGTACAGACATTGCTTTGCCATGAACAGTGGGGCAATTCAAAGACTCATATTTTTGCATCACAAGTACCAAAGAAAATATTTACATTTTAATCCATTTCATTTTTAAGCTTTTTTGTGGACATTTAGAATACAGCAATTTTGTCTCAACCTGAGTTAATGTAAAGACAAAAAATTTTAAAGGTAAACATTTATTTCACTAAATGTTTTTTTATTTCATTGGAGATTTAAACAAGAATATCCATGGTAAGTGGAAAGGTAAACCAACTTCTAAAAACTGAAATAGTAAGAAAATAGAATTATAACAAAGGTATTTTGTTCCACATACTAACTGATGCTTGGGAGCAATTTAATTCTTGACTGGCTTTTAGATACTTAGAAATTCCTTCCCTGTATGCTATTTAGCATTTGATAAAGATTCTGACATTTGGGACATAGTTTTTAATTGAGTTGAGTGTGATAAAGAGATTTTAAAGTGCCCTGAAGGTTTGTCTGAGTAAAAATATTAACTTTTGGCAGTGTAAGTGTAAAACTAGAATACATTCTAGAACATAAAATATCTGTAGCAATCTAACTAAAAATATACGTTATTCTTATATATTATTTCTTTTTCTCTTAGTAAAAGAATGACTCCCTAAAGTAACATTTTGGAAAATAATGTTGTTATATTCCAAATGCACTGTACATAAAAAGCCACTGCAATAAAAACTAAAATGTGTTACCTGCTTAATATTAGAAAATGCATAGCTTGTTTCTTCAATATCACTCTAGTTGTATTATCCAAATTAATTAAGAATACTTTAGGAAAGTGTAAAATACACCACTGTTTTAAAACACTTTACAAAATTAAAAAACAAAACAAAGACCAATAAAGCAAAGCAAAGAATTATCTTGAGGTCAAATATATTCCAAGAAATAACATAGCCAGACAGAGGTAGGACTTAGAATAATAGGTAGTTCTCAATTGTATCCAGTCCTCAAAGCCCGTGAGAACTCCCTTGTTACTCTGATGGACACAATATTTCCAATACCTAACAAATTAGCTAACAAAAAAAGAAAGAAAGGAAGGAAGGGAGGGAGGAAGGGAGGGAGGAAGGAAGGAAGGAAGGAAGGAAGGGAGGGAGGGAGGGAGGGAGGGAGGGACTAGATAGCAGTGCAGAAATAGGCATAAAAATCAATTTTGCAACATTGTCCCAGAACTGGAAATTAAGTCCTTCTACTGAAGTTCCTAGAAGTTGACTAAATCTAGGCTGTCAGGATAGAAGTTTTTATTCCAATAATATAAACTATAAAGGATCCAATGTATTGTTCAGTGGAAAATTTTATCTTGAAAAAAATAAACTGAATCTTTTTATTGAAAGTGTTACTTATCCTGACAGCAATATGTTGTTGAAGTTCAGAAGAGAATCTCTCCATTGATCATCTGATCTGAAATTTTAAATGGTCTTTGACCAGCAGAAGGTCACCAGAGTAGTTACATATTGCTTTTAGGCTACCTGGAACCAATGTGCCCTTTCTAACACCCACAATTTCCATATGTGGTATCACCTTTTCTCTGTTCTGTGCCATTTTGGGAAGTTGCTATAATAAGTTGCTGAGTCCTCTCTCTAGGGAAGTCTCGTATTTGAAAACTACTTTTAGAGCCTTTCTGTTACCATCTGTACAGCCAAGAGGCAAGAACATGTCTTCAATACAAGCAAATGGTTTTTCTCTCTCCAAGGCTGAGGAATACAAGATTTTTAAAACTGGCTTACATTTCTCCTTCATTTCGACTAAAGCTCAGTTCTTGTTTCTGAAACTTCATCAGTTGCCTGTTTCTTCAGCATTCCTTTGAAATTCTAAGTGACTCCATATTCTTACAGTAATTTTCCCTTGGGCCAAGAATTAGATTTTTTTTTCCTTCCCCGCTAGAAACTAAAAGCTATAAACACCAAGTGTCAGCGATGCAGTTAACCTAATTCTTCTCAATCCTTTATCATCCTAGGCCACCCTTACATATAAGTAAATTTAGACATAGTTAGGCCAAGAGTTAAATTTGGCATGGAAGTGATCAAACATTACTCAGTTTCTGGTACCTGTGAGATCATATTTCGTATGGTACAGACATTGCTTTGCCCTATTATTTATTGAGTGTTTGTCATGTGTCAGACACTATGTTGAGGATTGGTCATGAGTTACATCATTTAATCCTTACAACAAAGCTATGAAGTATGTCCTATTATAATGACCATTTGGCATATAAAAAATTGATCCCTAAATTAGAGTGAGTAAGTAGTTTTCCCATGTCTCGTGGCGAGCAAGTGGCAGACCTAGATGATAAATGCACCTCAGAGAGGAGCTAAAGAAAGTGTAAGCAATGAACAATGTGGTAAGATATATGGATAAATTTTCTCCAGAGCTTTCCTACTGTTAGAAGGAGAAATGCTTCTCTCCCCTTCCTTCTTTCCCTGAAGATAATTTCTTTTTCCTTTTAACTTCCCTGGTTATCTTTTTGGTCAATGATAGCCAGCCATTGATTCAAACTTCTCAGTTGAATAGATTTAATCTATCAAAAATTCTGACTTGAGGAATTTAATCTCTTACTCCTTCATTCTTTTTTGGGTAGGCATCTGCTCAAATGGCAGATTTTTTAACTTCTAGACCCAGAGAAAACAAATAGTTAGCGCCTTTTGGTATTTGTCCTAAGCCACAGTGTTCATTTCCACTTTTATCAATAATCAGAAAATCATTTTAATGCTCCAATCTGCAGATCCACTAGCATTATTTTTTAGTTGTTTCTGAACACAGATGAGAGAGAAGTATGGTTTTGTGTGCTTGCTCAAAATCATACATTTTACCATCTTTCAACACTCCCATTCTTTACATAAAGTAGTAGAATTTACCATTTAAATTAATATTGACTCAGACTAGAAGAATGACCCATAAGAAAATAATTCTCACATTCCTCAGCTCTCCAAAGAGGACACCATTGGAGCCATTGATACTCCCAGCATTCAGATTCCCAAATGATAAATGATCAACATAGCTATTTTTTTTGTGTGTGTGGTACGCAGGCCTCTCACTGTTGTGGCCTCTTCCGTTGTGGAGCACAGGCTCTGGATGCGCAGGCTCAGTGGCCATGGCTCACGGGCCCAGCTGCTCCACGGCATGTGGGATCTTCCTGGACCGGGGTACGAACCCATGTCCCCTGCATTGGCAGGCGGACTCTCAACCACTGCGCCACCAGGGAAGCCCGGCATAGCTATTTTTTTAATAGGGGAATGAGAAAATTGGGTAGAAAATAATATAGGAGAAAATATGTACTTAAGAATCCCTAAAGTTGACCACAACTGGTGTAATTATCCTTTCTTCCCGACACCCTATGCATACGTTAAATGATTTGGAAATTTAAAATCTCTTATGAATGTGCAATATTAAGCTTACATAAAAAGTGGACCCTTATCAGGATCACTTAGGAGCTCACTGGGGAAATGTCCAAGAAATTAATCTTAGAGATCGAAAGGTACATTGAAAGAATCTTTCAACTCATTAGAAAAAGAAAAAAGAGAGAGAAAATTTCAACCTATAACTTTATATATGGTTTATGATAAGGCACTGCTCCTACAACCTATAAACTAACCTCAACTGCCCAAAGGTAGAGTATGTCTAACTAGTTCTTAGAAAAAGAGAAGTCCATGTGTTTTCTGAGCCAGGCTGCTTACAGTAGAAAAGCGATGATTGGTATAGTTTTCTCAAGGGTTATCAATAAGAAGAGTGGATTCAAACATTGAGTAGAGCTCTCCCAACTTTTCAGTCAGGAAGTTGTAGGTAATGTTCTACTGTTTTTTGGAGGGGACAAGAAAAAGATCAGCAAAGACCAGCATCAAATGAATTATACTACCTGAGCACTTTTCCAGATGGGATCAAGGTCATTTTCTGGAGTTGAGATGGCTTTCCCTTTCTTGTTATGTTCTGATTAATTAGGTAAGCCTAGATCATCAAATAAATAATACAAAATATTAAGAGATGTCAGGACAATGTCGGGATAAGTTGACACCCTTTTCAAAAAAGCATTATTCAACAGCTTTTACTGTAGTCAACTAATCCCTAACTATCTAATGTCAGTGGACCAGCAAAGACTGCTCACTGAGAGGATCTTCTGTTGATTTTCATGTAGAAGTCTAAACCAACTGGGAAATCAGTATATTAAAATTAGGCCACTGTTAAAGCAATGGTATGAGTCACTATTTTCCTAGGAAGACGCCCGTGGTTGTATCAATCCATCAGAAAGTTTAGCATCACCTAATTAATCACTATAGTTAAGGGCAGAAAATAGAGATCTTTTCCACAAGTATTTCTCTTAGATACTATCTCCTGATCATTTGAATTTTTTATTACCGTTTGTCCAAATTTTGGTGATATTAATAATAGAATGGTTTATTATACAGGCTGTAATGTTCCACAGACTTTCCTTAGAATCCTCACTGTGGACTTAGTAGTTAAAATTTTTGATATTAACTTGCTTTAGTTTCTTCATTGGTAAAATGGAGCTATAATACCTATTTAGTACAGTGGTTGTAAGGCTTAAATTAGACATCAACTGAAAACTATTCAATGTATATACCAAGTACTCAATAAACTGCAGCTAGTATTATATCATTTTCATCACTATCAGAGACTGTGAGTTTTAGAAACCTTATATAAGGATCATGAGTCTTCAATAGCACTGCACAGAGATTTTAGCCTTAGGGACAGTTAAGTTACAGGTCTCTTGTGTGTCCTAAACAAAGGATTACTTGAAGAGTAAGGGTTAGAAGAGCTTGATGATCCACCAGTGAAGCCAAAGGCCAGGAGACAGCTGTAAGGCGGCATGAAGTAGTCCTAACAACACCTCATCTGGATGGGGAGGGAGGTGGAGACTTCTATACCACCTCCCACCACTCAATCACAATGGTTAACACCGTAAATTAATTTAAAAAAATAAGTTAAATAATAAAATCAAACAAAATGTAAATGGAGAAGTGGAGGTATCAAAACAAAACAAAAAAAGAAATATATGCATTTAATAAGCCCAGGTATTAGGCAGAGTGAAAAAATCCAATCAAAAAAATGTTATATTATGCATGGTTCCCTTGATAAAAAAATTCTCTAAATGACAAAATTATAGATGGATAAGAGAGTAGTGGTTGACAGGGGCTAGGAATGGGGAGATGGGGATTGACGTAACATAGGAGGGTCCCTTTGTGGTAATGGAACAGTCTTGTGCCTTGATTGTGGTGGTGGTTACATTAATCTGTACATGCAATAGAATATTGTAGAGCTACACACACATGCACACACATGAGTGCATATAAAAACTGCTGAAATCTGAAAGTCTATAGTCTAGTTAGCAATATTGTGTCAATGTCAATTTTCTGGTTTTGATATTGTATTATATAAGATGTTACCATTGAAGGAAATTTGTTGAAAGGTTTATGAGGACCTCTGTACTATGCTTTCAACTTTCTCTGAGAATCTAATCATTTCAAAATAAAAAGTTTAAAAATTTAAACACAAAATGAAAGATTGAGGCAATAATCACAAAAGGCCTAAAATAAAATGTAAAATTCTTAATTATATAGCAAAGCCATGTAAACATAAAATTAATAATATATAAATAGATGTTATTATATAATTTTTAAACATCTGCATTTCCAAATACACCATGTATAGATTTAAAAAGCAAATATAAACTGTAAAAATTATTTATGGCAAGATTGACAGACAAGGGGTTGCTCCCAAAAATATATAAAGAGTCCTTACTGTTAAAATAGAAAAAGTCAAAACTCTCAGAAAAAGTGGGTAATAATATGATGATACAACTAACAAAAAATTAAAAATGACAAACATACAAAAAGTATTTAACTCATGTATTAATCAACTGTTCATTTTGAAAGTAAGAAACTTTTTATGTGAAATCACCAAACACATATTCTCATATAGAAGCTGATATATACACACAGAAGTGGGAATTCTCATACATATGAAAATGGGAGTGTGACTGGGCACAACTATTCTAGAGGGCAAATTAGCGAAATATTTGCTAAAAGCTTAAAGAAAAAGCAATACAATTTTTAAAATTTAAGGATTGTCTATTTAGAAATTTGTCCTACCAGAAAATGGATTTATGAACAAAACAATTCATCATAATGGTATTTTTACAAATAAAAAATTAGAAATATTAAAAAAAGTAACTGGTAAAATAAATTGTATTATTTCTTTACCGTGAACCCATTACAACTGATGTTATAAAAGTATATTTATTAACATAGAAAGATGTTTATGATGCTTATGTTATGAAAATAGTAATATAAAAATATATTTTGTTAATAAAAACTTAATTCTTAGTTTCTCCTGACTTTCTCTAATCTTTATTAAAGTTAGCAGTTCCAGTATTTAAATTATATTTTGAATGACATGAATTTTATCTTATTGCTTATAGTCTTTCAAAAATCATATTTTATTTTTGTTGTTTCTTCTTAAAATAATTTTTTTCTAAATATAAAGAAATTATAAAGTCATACAAATTCAATATTACAGAGGTACATGCTATAGAAAGTAACCCATCACCCAATGAGAAGTACTCTCAAATAAATCAATGTCACTAAATTAAAATTAAACATAAAAAAGAAAATAAAATTCACCTATGATCTTTTTTCCTATCTAACATAAATATCAACCCCACATCTTTGCTGTGTCTAGCTGAGTTAATACTCTACACATTTCTTCTAGATCTTATAAAAGCAAGGCACAGAAAAAAATCCCAAAGAAAATCCTAATATCCTCTATAATAATGTAATAATTAGATTACATATAATTGCAATCATTACAATAGAAAAATAATAATGAAACTATTAAAACAAATACTTTGTATCTCCTAGTAGCATGCACATTTATTATGGTTTCTCTTGATTGACAATAAAATATTAATCTTGAAGAAAATAAGTTCAAACCATTATGGATATTATTGTTCCTTGTCATAAATTTTGTCTTTTTTTTGAACAATTGGAGAATATATGTTGTCGAGACCATGATATAATCAAGTGTTATTAAGTGTTAAACTCTGTGTGAAATATTGAAAATGCAAATATAATTAGGATATGATTCCAATTTTTTAGAATATCATAAAGGTAAGAGAGGCAGAAAATTGAGCAAATTTTTATAATACATTATGATAAATAATAAGAAAAAAACAAAAGGTACAAAAGGGAAGAGAAGGATTATGATATGTCTTTTTTTTCAGGGGAAGTTTCAGCAAGATCTACCCAAAAAAGTAAGAGAGCTTTATTTTGCAGGATAAATGAGATTTTGCCTAGTAATAGGGATAGAAATGATAATCCAAATAAAGAGTATACACAAACATAACATATAAAACAATACAGAACCTTTGGTAGTCCAGTACAGGTGGAACTTAAAAATGGTGGCACCCTTACCCCATGATCCCACCTCCTCGTCTATACTGTTGTGTAATCCTCCTTGCTTGGGTGTGGGTAGGACCTGTGACTTGCTTTTAACCAACAAAATATGGAAAAGATGATAGATTGCCACTCCTATGATTTTGTTACGTTACCTAAGACGTCTATTTTGGTAGCAGACAGGCTAGGAGATACTTCTTACTGGCTTGATGAGGTAAGCAGCTATTTTGAGGAAGCCCACATAGCAAGGAACTGTGGGCAGCATCCAGCTGACAGCCAGCAAGAAGCTGAATGCCTCAGTCTTACAATCATAAGAAAATGAGCTCTGCCAACAACCTAAGTGACCATGGAAATGGATCCCTTCCCTAGTGAAGCCCCGGGTGAGAACCTATCCCTTGCCAGTACCTTGATTGCAGGTTTGTGAGATGCCAGAGGATGCCACTAAGGTGTACCAAACTCCTGACCTGTGGAAACTGTGAGATAATAAATTGTGTTGTTTTTAGCTGCAGGTCTTTGATAATTTGTTATGCTGCAACGGATAATAAACACAAGACTTGTAGAGAGCCACATCCCCAGCCAACCCCTAACTCTTCCAGCTAACCCAAGTACCAGATATAAAAAAAGAAGACATCCTAGTCATCTAGCTACCTGATTGAACCAACACTTAACTGCAATCTCCTGAAAAACTCAAAGAATTGACCAGCTGAGTCCAGTCAACCCACAGAATTGTGACAGATAAGAGTAAATTGTTATTTTAAGCCACTGAATTTTGGGGTGCTTTATGGTGCACAATAGATAACTGGAATATTTACTCACTGGAAAAATGGGTTTGTTGCCTTGACTCAAACATTTGCCACCTGTTACTTCATGAAAAGTTTAAGTACAGAGGAGTGAATTTTGCTTGAATGATAATTTTAAGAGTAAAATTTTTTATGCACCCACATGCATAAGCAAGAACTTACCCATGCCTTTTTGACTTTCAAATAGTTTCACTTCTCATTTGATGAGTATTTTAGCGCTGGCAGAAATACTCACAAATATGATTTCAAAAATTGCTTTCTCTTGTTTCTGAAAAAAATCAAAATGTGGAACCATTCTCATAATAGATGCAAGCCTTGGACAAAATTGATTTTCTACACAAAATTTATCCAAACCTTCAACTTTTACTAAGAAACATATCTTTCTTGGAACACTTAGTTTCTCTTACTTTCCATGCCTGCAGTAGCAGTCGGCCTACTCATCAGGACCCTTTACGTCATTTGATTACTGAATAAAAGAACTCAACTTGTATATTTGAGTGGTAATGATATGCCAGACACTACAGTAGGTGCTGAAAATGGAACAGTAAACAAGGTGGGCTTGGTCCCTAACCATCTGGAGCTTACAGATTAGTGGAAATCACCATCACAGAAATTTCCAGATTTTCTCTGTTCATGGACCTCTTCTTTTCTAAAGAAGTTTCCTCACGGTGCTCCTAGACAAAGATACCTAACATTCCATTTAGTGAGTAGTGAAGTCCAAACAAAGTAATGAGTACTTTTGTTCTAAAAACTTAGTACATATAAATAATACACAAAACTTTAAAGAAAAAATAATATGTTAGTTCATTCTTGAATAACCACAGCTACTTAGTAATGAGATGCATGCATGCATGCAGCTGCCCGGCATTGCACAAGTTGTCAAACATGGGAATCAGATTGGACACCACCACCCTCATTTCCTGTTTTGCATTGATTTATACATGGTTCTTTCTTTTTATTGTAGGAACCACAGAAAACTCAGCTTCGTTAAGATATGATGACATCATACCTCCTAGCACCATCTAATGCAGAAACTGTGAACTATCTTGGGCTTGTAGTTCACAGAATTCCAACAGGTGTCAAGTATCACTGTGCTTCTTTCAAACTTTTAAAGTTTTTCAATTTTAAATATCCTGTGGCATCCTTGTGAGTTTACTGCAGTGCCCCAGTGCAGCTGCATGTGCAGTTTGAGAACTTAAGACAGATAATACAGAATAATATACAGTTGATCCTTGAACAAAGCAGGTGTGAACTGTGCAGGTCCACTTATACACAGAATTCTTCAGTAGTAAATACTATAGTACTAATACTGGTTAGTGGGTCAGTGGTTGGTTGAATCACAGATGGGTAGGAAACATGGATGGAAGGCTGACTATAAATTATATGTGATTATTTGTAATTATATGTAATCCCTGCCCCACTTGGTTCAAGGCTCAACTGTAGCCTGAAATGTAGGAGTTCTACGACTGCATGGATTTCCCTTGCAAGTTCAGCACAAGAGAGCCGCCAGAATAAAGTCTGATGTGTATTTGCTTCATAGAATTATGACATAGCAAAGTTTATCAATACTCTAAAGTATTTGTGAATGGGCAAAATCCTGTCTATTGCACTCATGAAATCCAGTGGTCAATTATATATAAATAGAGTTTGAAGTTAAATGATTAATTAGATATGACAGGAGCTATAAATGCAGAACAAAGGCTATGTAAAACATGTAGAGTACAAGTTTCTCCTGGATACAGCACATTTTGTCTTTGAACATGAAAAAATAAAAAACTTTTCCTCATTTTCCAGGGGCTGATTATGACTGTGGAGATTGAAGTCCTGTCTGAGCAGATATGGTACCTAGAAAAAAAAGAACTTTTATAACCCATTTATTATATAATATGCAGATTATAAAAAATCCTATACCCACTTGGAACAAATTAGTCTTATCCAAAAGATAGCTCTGGTTTTATCTACAAAATAAGATATAAGGATTGTGTTATTATACTAAAAGTAATTAGATGTACAAAAATGTCATAACAAGGTCCTTTAGGTATAAAGACCTAAAAGAGGAAAGAAGTTTAATAAAAGAGGAAGATCTTGAAGAAGAGGAATTTATTCTATGAAACATCAAATTTAATTAGCTTATATTTTAAGAGCACTTATGATATGTCAGGCTTTTAACATGTATTTACAGCCAACAATAAAACATTTGCTATTGTTAATCAATTGAATTGTCTAGAGCAGAAATTTCTCATTGCCAACCAGTTGGCCACCTTCACTTAGAAGTGATGTTTTCTGGCCTATACCAGTTCTAAATTTATGAAGGTGACACTAACATTTAAAATTGAGTTATCTTACTAGAAATCTGGGTTATGAGTTCCTTATGTACATCGGAAGATCTGGCAAATTCGGCCTTGAATGAATCAGCTGGTGCTATGTGGAGGTATGGCTTTAAAGGGATGGGAAGTTCACTATCCCATTTGTCACATTCTCCACTGTACCCTATTTTATTATACCTGAATTGTTTAACTTATTCATAATTCATGCCTGACCATGTAGGCTTTTGAGATTGTGAATCCTGATAGATGATTGTTGATTTATCCAGGTAATGTCTACATCATAAGGATAATTGCAGAACGATGATGAATGTTTTCATATAAGGCAAATAAAACATACTCTTAGTTTAACAAAGCACACTTATAAGTCAGCCTTTGTTGGCCCCTTTGGAAGAAATGGAAAAAGGAAAAAAATTAATATGCTTCTTTAATCACAAGCAAGTTTTATAAACTAACTTGCCATATAAACTTCTGGGGTGGGAGATTTTTAGGAAAGCAATTAATTAATAAGAAGTAGCAATCATGTAGAAAAACTAGTGAAAAACCTGGATTCACTGTGGAAATTTAAAGACAACTAAAGGCAAATATCATTTTTCCAGCAGCATTTTTCAACTTATTTAATTTGTGGGTTAAATAAAATATATGAAGATAGAAAATTCAAATGACTAAAAGGAAATAAAAATACCTCACCTCCTCCTCCCATGAAGCTTACCATCCATTCTAAATATAACATAGCATGTGTTAATTCTTATATTCTCTTATCTTTGTAGCGTTATTTCTTTTAATTTTAAAAACAATTTGAGGTGATTTGTAAAATTAAGCACAATGTACAATCGGGTCATTAAAATGCAGAAAGACATAGAACACAAGAGATTAAGCATCCTAGTTAATTCAGGATAATTATTTTATTTGTGCACTAAATTTAAAAGTAAATTTCTTGATATCTAAAACAAAAATTCATGTATATCTATAGATACTTGGTAAACAATTCTGTCTGTGATAGGATGGATACAAATTTTTCTAAACAAACAATTCTGCATCAACTTCAAAGGTAATATAACACGCAGTGCATTATTTATAATGAGGTTTGGCTGTATATTAAAAAACAAAATAATGATAGTTTAAACAAGGGTGGTAGGTAGAATTATAAGATGTCAATCAAGATTCCCGCTTCCTGACGTATGTTCTCTGTAGATCCCTTTCCACTTGAACGTCGGACTATGAGTATAATGGATTTCAATTCCGTGATTCAGTGTACTATATGACAAAGACGAAAGGATTTTGCAGGTGCCATTAAGGTCCCAAATTCAATTGACTTTGAATTAATCAAAAGGGGGATTATTCTGGGTGGGCCTGACTTGAAACAGATGAGCCCTTAAAAGGGACTGAGCCCTTCCTAAAAGAAGAGATCTGAGGCACCACACCAGGGAACCTCCTGCTGGAGTTGAGGAAGTAGGCTACCATATTATGAGAGGGCCTGTGGAGAAGACCAAGTGGCAGACACCTCCAAGCCATGTGCAAGATCTGAGAGCCACCCTCAGCTGATGACTAGCATGCCTTTAATTCAGCCTTGTGAGACTCTGAGCAAAGGACAAGCTAACCCATACCTGGATTCCTGATTAATGCGATCTGTGAGGTAATAGGTGGGTGTTGTTTTAAGTCACTAAGTTTGTTGTAAATTGTTATGCAGCAATAAAAATCTAATACAAAAAGATAGAATTTTATTTTTCTTCCATGTAAAAACAGCCCAGTGATGAATAGTCCAGGACTAATATGTTGTCTGAATCATCAGGATCCAGGCAGCTCTATCTTATTGCTTTACCTTTCTTTTTATGTTACTTCATGATGCAAAATTGTGGCTAAAAATTCATCAATTACATCTATAAGTAAAGAGAAGGAAGAAAGAGGGTAAGAAAGAGGGCATGTCCATTTCGCTTTAATTCCAGGAGCCAAAAACGCTTGTGCTTTTATCTTCTTGGCCATTATTTAGCTATACATCCATACCAGTTGCACATGTGGTTGAGTAAGGGAAAGACTGACAATTGAGAAAAACAGAAAGCTAACATGTCACTAGACTGTCCCTTCCATTTAAATGAAAGCTATCTTAAGGGACTAGATTACAACAAACTTGTGACTATCCTATCTTATTTTTGGGAAAGGGATCCATATGCTGACAAATTAAATTATAAAGAAGCTCAGACTTTGCAGCAAATTGAAGTTCCACAATTTATTACGTGGCTTGAGAGACTTGCATAACTTCTCATTTGTTTATGTAATCTGTAAAATTTAGGCAATTATTCCAATGCATAGGCACTGTTGGGAAGAAAGCACAAACTGGCATAGGAGATGAAGGTGCCAGTTGTGAAATATTACACTACAGTATGAAATCTTCATTCACTTGCTAAAGAGTTTGGGTCATGAGGGTGCATTAGTGAAAATTATTATCAAATAAGGAGTTTTACAACAGCTTCAGCATTTGAACAAATATGTAATTGAAACCACAGATTACCACAATACATAACATGGATAGGAAAAAAAATGAATAGGTGTTTTTAATCTATAACCTTGTCCACAACTTACCTAAACACTGTAGAAAAATGAAATGGAACTCTAGTAGACTTGTCAAGGATGAATTTGTTCCCAAAAGTATTGCCACATAACTGAACAAAATAATCTATTTGAAAAAGCCACTTAGCATAGCCAATTTAAGTATCAAAGAATATCTTTCAAGAATAATGAATTACATTAAATTGATATTTACTTATTTTGTTGATGATTAACCAAGAATTTCTGCTGCTATTTAAGGTTTCTCCTGTTTGGATGTAGTAAACAAACCTGTTCTGTTAACAAAGAGGTCTAAGTTTCCTACTTGCTAGATCTGGTAGACATTCATCTATTTTCTTATTACACAGTGTATATTTTGTTTACTGAGAAAGTTAAAATGAAGTCAGTGTGAGGGGTTTAAGGCACAGCTCTATTTTCTTCAGACAAGATATTTAAATCACGTGTTTTATTTGTCAAAGAAATCTTTTCTTTGTACTCTGATTTTAGCTGTAGTACCAGGAAGTAGGCTTGAAAATGTATTAATAGACTGAAAATTATGGTAGTTGTATGATTCAGACTTGGGATAGTTCCTGTAAGTGGAATCAATATCTGATGAGAGATTTATGAATGCAGCAAGCACATACACGCCCACAAAACTATTGCAGTATTCTCGATCATTTGCCCTATAATATAATATAATGTAGAGCACAACGATCAGAATTTGAGCAACCGTAAACCAAACTTGACTCTCTCTCACACAAGATACAAGATTAAATGATCTAGTCTTGTGATTTTGTTGAAAAGAAAGGTGATGTTTTGAGGGGATATGGACAACACTAATTGCTCCTATATATTTTGGCTTAAAGTGTTTGTAAATCGAGAGCATTTCTGTGGATATATATATCTCCAACAAAAACATATATATATATATATAGTGTATATATATATATGTCTATATGTAGGTGTATAAATATAAAATATACATACTTTTCCATATATACACACATATATCTTATACATCTATGTGTGTAGTACATACATTTGCATTTCAAGGATACTAACAGTAGTGAATTCTTTTATAGCAAAGGCAAATAGAAATTTTAGGAAATTTATATACATTCATATTCTTATTAATTATTTTTCTCAATTTGTGCTTGTGTAAGACATTGAAACATTACAGACCTATAGACAAGAAAAAGCAAACATCAATGAAAAATAATTCAACAACAAAAAATCTTCACCTAGTAATATAAAGTAAGTGTCTATAAGTATGTGGAGAAATATCTTGCTTGCTACTGATAAATCCATTAAGATCATTTTTAAAAACCCACAGAATTTGCCTAAAAATATCAGGTAATTGTGGAAAATTGAGAATGAAGTGGCACACTCATTTTTTTTCCATTTTTTAAATCATGCCTTATCTTTTTTACATTGGACATAATGAGACTATAATAATTTAAAATTTGTAAAATTTCTGATTATAATTTGTTATTAATTTGCTTCCTTAATGATTATAATTTTGAGCCATTCAAACACCAGTTTTACAGAAAATCCTTTTTTTAAAGAAAAAATATTCGTGAATTATAAATAATTGGGCTCTATTATTGTCTGTGCGTGGGCCAGGGAGTAGGAGAAAGTAGAGTAGTTAGCCTTAATTATCTGGATAATTTATTTCTGTCAACCCAGCCTTGGTGCCCTTTCCTTTCAAAACTGAAAAGTTATATTAGAAATTATAGTTCGTCTTAAAGGAACTATAACATTAGAGATGACATTTCAGCACATTTGTGGATAAGTTATTTTCGCTATGTCACCTTTCCCTGTGGTAGTTGTGCAGTGTTCCTATCCTAGGATGGAGATTGAGAGAGTAGATGACAGGAGGGTCAGGGGACTCTTCTCTCTCACGCAAAGCCTCCTACCACGGCCATCTGCAATCAGATTGTTAGCATGTCAGCTCAGCCTCTCAGAATCCCCTGAATGCTGCTCAGCCAGCTAAGAGAAAATACCTTGTGTATTGGCTGTGGATGTCCCTTAACAACACCCAGTCACTCAGTCATGCAGCCTAAATGTGGCAGCAGACAGCACCTTCACACCAGTGTACGATAACTGAGCTTTCTGTCGATGTGTCTTGACCTTATAAGAAGGCACAGCAAAGGGCCAGGGTGAAGAGCCCAGAAAGGCTTGATTGCTACTAATCTTCTCTTGTCTGTTAAAAATGGCAGCTTCTTTCACTCCAGTCAGTCAGAAACAAATGTAATAAAACAATCTTCACTCAGAAAAACCAGTAAGGCATTTCTTTTATGCAGTGATGAAATACAACCACTAGATGACACCAAGAGATAGTTTCTATATGTCTGATTAATATCCACACTCAGTTGCCTGTTCAAAGGTGACATTCTTGTTAAGATTTTCATTGAGATCACAGATGTAGGCCAATTAAGTGAGCTGAATTTTTAGAATTGCTTTGCTTCAATATTATTGATTGCCATCTAATCAGGAAGTCAAAACAAACACAAACAGAAACAAAAACAAAATAAAACAAAAAACACTGGATATGGGGTCATTGGGACATCGCAACCTTAAACATTTCCACTTTTGTTTCTTACTGTACACACCGTTAATAAGGTATTCAAAAGGAGGCATTACTGTAACTGTGATTTTGGAAATATTCTGCCGGCATTTCTATTATAAAACCTTCTCAGTGACTTGAAATTTAGCTCTAGTACTTCTCTCCAGTCTACATTTTATAATTCAAATCTCAACAATATGCATCTTTACATGGCTGTAAACAATTGACCTAGTTAGATGCCTGTATCAGAAAAGGAGAGAAACTGTAAATACTAGTAAGTTTGTACTCTCAGATGATTATCTGTATTTCCTTCAAAAATCAACTAGTGTTTCATCTTGGATTTGGTGTGCTGATGGCTCATGGCCAAATAAATGTAATTTGTACCCCAGGAACAGGCTTTAAAAAAAAACAGTAGTTTCCTTATATGGTAGAATACTGTTTTAGTAGCAGGTATCTATATAATAAGAGTTGCATACAAACTTCAAAATCTGATCTCTTTACCAGTAAGAATCTTCAGAAGACTGAGATCATGAAGAAACAGTTAATATTAAATACTTCTTAATAATTCTAACAAGTGTTGCTTGAAACTGCTTGAGTAGTTTTGAAAACACAATTGATGATTTTAGTATTTAACTAGCATTGCCACATGGTAAATTAAATTGTATATTTTTCACAAAAGATATTTATTATTAGAAACAGACTGTATACTGGTTACATAAAAGGAGAAAATAAATGTTCTTAATTGCAAAAGTAACATTTGAGACATATAACAATTTCTAAGAAGTAAATGTGTCAAAATTAACGGAACACAAGGTCATACTCATATATTGAACATTAATTTAGTAAGACATATGAACATCCATCAATTTACAAACCTAAAATTATAAGGAAAAACAAATACAACCTCACTTTGAAATAACTCGTTATTTTTTTGAAACAAGAAACTTAATTCTGGTTATTCAGTGCATCCTTTCTGCTTCCTTTATGAATTTTGAATCATTACATATCTGATTTTCCTGTTTTAAGGGTTTTCTGAAACTATGGTAAGGTTTTTAAAATTCAAATAGCACTCATATTTTGAAATCAATATACCAAGACATATTGCACATTGAGTATCTTTGTTTAAAAATGTTGACTAATTTGCATAAGAAACATTGGTACCTATATAGATTTCCTCTTTCTTTTTTTCTTATTTTCTTAAGTGGAAAAACTCAAGATGGACCCAATTAAAAACCTGGTTTGTTTCCAATAATAACAGCGTTAACTTTTGTGTTAACATAAATTTTATGTGTATAATTTTCACAAGAATTTTTCTGAAATTCCAGAAGGATATAGGAAATGAGTCACTCAGAAATATTTGACTTTCAGAAGAAAATTTTGATTCTATTTATATTCATTTTATTTTATTGGATTGGAATATGTAGGTGAGAGAAAGCTCTTACAATTTCACACCAACTGCTTATTCTCCTTATGGTTCTATTGACTTATATCTTCTCTATCGAATTGACTGATTAACTTTCCATTTTTGAGAAAAAATGTGGATTACAAGTCCATCCATAAAATAAAAAAGACACACATACACACATGGACACACCTCATTCTAACATGTACTAAATGTATTATAAATTGCATATAGAGAAATACTGTTTTGTAATGACACAACGTGTTAACCCTTCTTTTGTGTGGGATGTCGTGGAGTAGTGGGTGTTATCTTCTAAATCCCGATAATAGCAGTTATATAGAGACATAGCAATGGAGAGAAAAAGTAGCTTGAGATTGTGTAATTCACAGATGAAATAAGTACATTAAAGATAAAATATTAAGCTTAATTGGGTGTTTTTGTTTATCATCATTTATTTTTCTATGTCCTAAACTTTGCAGTCACTTAAGCAGAGTTATTTGGTCATTTGATTCTCTTTATGGAAAACTTTGAATTATTAATCATCTGAGTTTTAGAGGGAGACCTCACAAAGCAGCTTAAAAATAATTTGGCTAATTTATTTTTCTTCTTTTTTGTTTATTTATTTCTTGATAGAGACATTTTCTTTATTTTTCTCTCCATTTACAGGTGCAGAATTAAAGAACACGTTTGCTCACTATATTATTGATGCACTTAAGTGGAGTGTTCCAAAGCATGTAATTACCGTGTAGGCTTATGGCCCTGAAGTAGCCGGGGATAGTGGTGCTGCATATCCATGATTTGAAGGACATACAGTGATGATTATAGAGGCAGTACTCTACATCCATTCTAGCCCTTTTGTGTTTAGCTGGTTGTCATGGCAAATAATTGGATAGAATTTAAGCCACTTTCTTCCAAGTGGGAAATTCATAATTTTACCCTTCACCTAATTTTGTAGATACTTTTAAAGAATCTTAAAGTTTCTATAAGAATGACGTAGAGCAGTGTGGGAAAATTTTTCTCATATAGTGGGCATCTCAGAAATTAGGCTGCTTCTTTTTGGGGTGTTAAAGATGTCAATTTCTATTTGCATCAGTTTGCTTCATTTTCTTATAACTAAGCCACAGACTTTGAGCTTCTTTGATAAAACAAGCCCAGTGTAGTTTACTTTGACAGCTCCTGAGAGAAATGGAAAAACAGGGTGAAAAGTTGAAATCTTATTAGATTTTAGCTAAAAAGACACTCTGACTCGAGTTGTACCTGGGAAAGGCAGCGGGCCTTTTCAGAACATGGTTGATGGAGAAAATTGTAAATAGAAATGATTTAAGTTAATAGTATGATAGGGTTGCCATGAGACAGAGAGTCAGGATTAATTAACCCAGAGGATCTATAAGTCAAGTAATAATGATGTGTTTTATTTATTAATTTCTATTTTAGTTATATAATATGTTAATGCATGTTTAGTATATTAGATCCTCTTTTTGATTGTAAAATACATCAGATGAATGGATAAAGAAGATGTGGCACATATATACAATGGAATATTACTCAGCCATAAAAAGAAACGAAATCGAGCTATTTGTAATGAGGTGGATGGACCTAGAGTCTGTTATACAGAGTGAAGTAAGTCAGAAAGAGAAAGACAAATACTGTATGCTAACACATGTATATGGAATTTAAGAAAAAAAATTGTCATGAAGAACCTAGGGGTAAGACAGGAATAAAGACACAGACCTACTAGAGAATTGACTTGAGGATATGGGGAGGGGGAAGGGTAAGCTGTGACAAAGTGAGAGAGTGGCATGGACATATATACACTACCAAACGTAAAATAGATAGCTAGTGGGAAGCAGCCGATAGCACAGGGAGATCAGCTCGGTGCTTTGTGACCACCTAGAGGGGTGAGATAGGGAGGGTGGGAGGGAGGGAGGGAGACACAAGAGAGAAGAGATATGGGAACATAAGTATATGTATAACTGATTCACTTTGTTATAAAGCAGAAACTAACACACCATTGTAAAGCAATTATACTCCAATAAAGATTTTTTAAAAATACAGTTATAATAGTTTAGATTTGAAATGTGTTCATCATCATCCAGTTCAATATTCCCTGAGTCATTTAATCTTTATTTAATGAGCACCTATATGATGCCAGCCCCCATCAGCTATTGAGAATATGACAAACAAACTTTTAAAAATGAACAAACACACCTCTGCCCTCAAGAAGTTTGTATTCTAGAAACGATGTGAAATATGGAAGATGATGCCTAAGAGAATTGTCATCACTTTATCCAGATGATTATTTGTCCACCACACTAGGCTCCAAGACTAAGTTCCAAACACTGTCATTCTTTGGACAAAAAGGCCCCTCTGTCAAAGTTCTTTGTTGTTTAATCGCCATGTTGCCTAAGCCCTCTTATGTTTAGCAGTATGTAAATGCTAAATCCAGTGATGGAGATCACATGTAGAAAAAGTGTGCAATCCTGGAGGATATGAAGTGTTCCTTTAAGATTAGAATTCCTGTCTGTGCACAGAATCGTTTACTAATGATAACACAGCAGATCATTGCTACAAACAAAGTCTTATTTTACAGTGACTATTCTTTTTCAGATTCTTTTCCATTATAGGTTATTACAAGATATTGAATGTAATTCCCTGTGTTATACAGTAGGTCCTTGTTATTTATTTTATATATAGTACAGTGTATCTTGAACATTTTGAATATGTTGTTCTCCTGTCTTCTGACTTCCATAGTTTCTGATGAGAAATTACCTGTTAATCTTATTGAGGATTCCTTGTAAGTTATGAGTCCCTTCTCACTTGCAGCTTTCAAGATTCCCTCTTTGGCTTTCAACCATTTGATTATGATGTGTCTAGCTGTGAATCTTCTTGAGTATATTATACTTAGAATTCATTGAGATTCTTAGATGTGTAGATTAGTATTTTCCATCAAATTTAGAAAGATTTCAGCAAATATTTCTTCAATTTTTTTTTTTTTTTTTTTGTCCTTTTCTCCCTCTGGTGTCCTTTAGGTCTCAATTATGTGTTTGCTGTATATTTGATGGTGTATCCCATGTCTCTGAGACAGTGTTTATTTCTCTTTTGGGAATACACTGCATGGAGCTCCCATGCCAAGGAGGCCCAGAAATGTCTTTTTCCACCCTCTGACCATTTTATTCACTTATGTGTGTATAGCCATTGGTCCCAAGTCAGGAATCAGGTCAAGGGGCCTAGACCCTCTAATCAATCTACAGCATGTGGGACCATTGTCCCAAGTGATTATAGGTCATATTTCTCATTGCCATCTTTACCTTACAGTCTTTTAAATTCCTCCAAACTAAGATGAACTAGGCAGACTTGTTTGACTTGTTCGAGGCTCTTTAACATTGGCAAAACATCAGGGACTTCCATTGGCCCATACAACTTCCAAGAGTGCTGGATTAAGACCTTTGTTTTGACCTCATCAATGATTGCTTTATTCATCCTATTTCTTAATAACCATTTAAAGATTTCCATACTGTTGGGATGAGTCCTTTGACTTACTCCTTTTTCTAGCCTCTTTATTTTGCCCATTATCTTTTGAATCATTCTAACCTTCTTTGATGACTATTGTTTCAACATAATTTGGAAACAGTTTTGAGACCCAGTATCAAGGTGCAGTTCAATATTTTCTTTGCTTTATTTTTAACTTTAACTTTAACTCTATTTTTAAAGCTTGTAAACTCAGCTGGTCAGGATCGAAGCTTGGTCCAGAGTCAGAATTTGCCTTAATATTTTTAATTTTTTATTTTAACTTTACCCATTGATATGAGACCTGAGGTTAAAGGCTATAACTTGGAACAGCCAGAATCCAAATTATGGATGTATAAGGTATACATCCAAAGATGTATAAGGCAGAGTCTGGGAGGGTTCCAAACGTGAAGTTCTGTTGTTGCCCAGACACATTATCCTCCTGGCATTGATATGTGACAGTACATATGAAGTACTGCTCACCAAGGAAGTTCATCAGAGACTCATTGTCCAGAATTTTTATTGGGCTTCATTATGTATACATGACTGATTGATTGATTACCCACTTGGTGGAACTCAGTCTCCAGGCCAACTGATACCACGTGACCCAAGCTTTCCCCCCTTATTCACATGGTTGGGTTCTGGTGTGACCAGCCTCTGCTCTAAACTGTGACCTTCCTAGCAGAGTTGACATTGGTTACCTCCCAGAAATTGAGGGCAAAGGACAGCCCTCTCTTTGGACAAGGTCAAATTCTTTACTAGACACACTTGACAGGTCAATAATGACAAATCTTTGGGAATGAGGTTTGAAGGAGCTCCAACCTTATTCTGCACTCTGGTGGCTGCCGTGCTGCTGTGTTTTGCTATGATTATGGGCTGTTAAATTTCAAGACTACCCTCTGGAGCAGAGGTGGGGATTGGGAAGAGGTCAAATTAAAATACTCCAAAGCTCACTGTTCTTACTGAAGTTTTTAGCCATTTATTTTTCAGTAGATACTCCCTGAATTGCTGCAAGCCTTTGATTAATTTCCAGAGTAGTGAAAAAGTCGATTCTGATAATTTTGCCATTTTTCCTTGCTTTTATGGAGGAGAAAATTTTTGGAGGTCCTTATTCTATCATTCACCAATGTCATTCCCTCAGCCTACTTTTCTGAATGAAGGTTTGTTGGAACACAGCCATTCTCATCTGTTCACATATCATCTAGGGCTGCTTTCCCATGGCAGTGTAAAGATGGGTAGTTGCAACAGAGACCTTCTGGCTCACAAAGCCTAAAACAACTTAAAATTTATACTATATGACCCTTTAAAGACCATTTTTGGCAACATTTGCTCTAATGTATAGACGTTATTCTGTGTGTGTGTTTGTGTGTATATATACGCATGCACATTCCATTGTCCATAGCCCTGTACCCCAAATATATCAATGGCTTCTCAGAACCCTGGGTGAAAAGTTAGCAATATATTACAAAATTTTATTAAAAGAAGAGAATCTGGGCTATACAATTCTTCTCCATAATGCTGTTCCTAATTGTTTTTGAACACACAATGGTTTATGACATCAGTATAAAGGGAAAGAAAGAGTTATAAAAAAAGCTCTATCAAATCTTATATTACAAAGACTCGTTAAAAACCTAGCCTTTACCTTCTTTTACTTCTTTGTTGATATTTCCATATACCATTTTGTCGGTTTCATAACAGAAAAATGAAAGACAATTCTTCTTTTTCTCCACCTGTATAAGGTATAGTGAAAAATAAACATCTCTACGTCTGCCTCTTAAATCTTAAATACTATTCTATACCTAATAAAAGTTACATTTTTATGTAAATTGATATGATCCATCATATTATTTGCTTTTAAAATTTTGTATATCGTTTGTATAAAATTTTAAGAAAAGTGATTCACTTATTGAACAAGGATTTCTTTGCCTGCTCATCACTGCTCAATTATTTGAAGACAGATTCTTTAGCTTGAGGAAGTCTCTTCTTTTCTCAGCATGTCTGTTCCTCAGCCATGGTGAACACACATATCTTATGGAACTTTAGATTCACTGAACTTCTGTTAACCTCCCTAGTCAAGAAATAAACCATGTTTTATAAAAGGGTAGTAAACTAGAAATTTTAAAATAGTAAAAATAAACTTAGGTATTATAGGTTTGAATTACTGGACAAGATTTCATGTACAAAAAGAAGTTGTGAGTCTGATTCTAAAATTAATAGGATCTGCAACTTGCTTGCATGATTGAGTCTTTTAATTTATTCGATAGAGAGTAGGTATTGTCTTTGAAGTTCTATTAGGATAAATTTAATTATCAACCAAAATAATTCTGGAACCAAGATTTAACATATGTGTCAAAATATACAACATATCTCTGCTTATATGCCATTTATATTACATTTATTGTTTCATACTATAGGGAAAAAACAGATAATTTTATAATATGGCAGCAACTAAAGGAAATGCTTTACTGCTTTTTGAACTCTTCTACCAGAATAACAGCAACATTTGAAAATGTAGAAAATTAGATTTTATTGGAAAAACACATAAACTCAGGGTATGAGAAGTCCCTTAAGGGCCAGGGATCATAAGAGCATCTAGTCACCCAAAAAAGCTGCCAATATTAATGATTATTGATATGGTTGTAAATTTCTACATGTGTTTACTACCCTATCTTCCTGTGACCCAAAACTCTTAGTTCACTTACTATTGGGCCTCTCTAATGTAGACCCAGGAAAGTCACTCAGTATTTTGTACGTGATCCTCTGGGGATAACCAGATGTCCTTTTTGCCTTGGAGGGGGGAGGAAATATTTTTAACAAAATTTTAATGCAGTGTTGTTTTCCCTGTTCCTCTGTATTGATTTGGGCCTAAAACTCATCAACCCTTACCATAATTTTCACACGCACACACGCACACAGACACAGACATACACTTTCAAATTCTGTGGCTTCAGAGCCAAATGAAACACAATTTGGTTAGCCAGCATACCTCTGTTCTGGGTTCCCCTCCTTTGCTTGCCTCCAACAACAGAGATAATTATAAATAAATTCACTATATTTTATCACTTGGCTTTATCTGTCAAATGTTGTTTTAAAATGTATATGCCTCATATATACAATGGAATATTACTCAGCTATAAAAAGAAACAAAATTGAGTTATTTGTGGTGAGGTGGATGGACCTAGAGTCTGTCATACAGAGGGAAGTAAGTCAGAGAGAGAAAAACAAATACCGTATGCTAACACATATATGTGGAATCTAAAAAAAAAAAAAGTTCTGATGAACCTAGGGGCAGGACAGGAATAAAGACGCAGACATAGAGAATGGACTTGAGGACACGGGGAGGGGGAAGGGTAAGCTGGGACGAAGTGAGAGAGTGGCATGGACATATATACACTACAAAATGTCAAATAGATAGCTAGTGGGAAGCAGTCACATAGCACAGGGAGATCACCTCTGTGCTTTGTGACCACCTAGAGGGGTGGGATATGGAGGGTGGGAGGGAGACACAAGAGGGAAGAGATATGGGGATACATGTATATGTATAGCTGATTCACTTTGTTATACAGCAGAAACTAACACACCATTGTAGAGCAATTATACTCCAATAAAGATGTTAAAAAAAAAAAAAAAAGTATATGCCTGCTGTTTTTAAGTCTTTCTGCATCCCAGGCAAAGTCTTTGTACACAAAATGTTACAGTTGTGCCTTTTTTCCTTGCTACCCAGGACAGAAGGAGAAGGGTAGGTAACCGTCTGTGAGCTAACGGAGAACTTCAATAACTCCCACAGAAAGAGCCGGTAGGGAGTTTGTATTTTTGGCCATGAATCCAGGGCTTTCATTTTAAGTTTCAGGGTGCATCGTGCAGTTGATCACTGATTGAATGGGGGTGCTGGAGGCTATGGGGATCAAGCTGTGGCATTTTTCTGAGCCTGAAGGCCGCTCAGAGTTATTACTGCACAGGCCTTGCTGACTGCTACTTCAGGGGACACGGGGAGAAGGAGGTTGTGCTTGAGTGTGGGTGGTCGAATAAACTCTTTTAGCAGCAGCAGTTGGTCTATTTAGCCTGAAAAAGAGACCACCAGCAGCCCCCAAAGTGCTAAAAAAATTACAATCAATTTAAAAAATATATATTATATTACATAAAAGACTGTAAGAGCAAGTGCTGAGCATTGCTGCACAGAATTACCAGCTGCTAAATGAGGCAGTCGCGTGTAGCCAAGCGGGATTTATCCTGTAACCCAGAGAACTGCCAGCTCTCCCACCACTCTACGCTTCTCTCAGGGGAAAGAGAAGGAAAAAAAAAAAAAAACACTAAACAAAACAAAAAAATAGCAGCAGAAAACAAAAAAACACAAGCCAGTTTAGAGAAAATGGGTTGAAGGGAACTACTGAAATGTAGTAGCCTTGGAGTTTATCCTTTGGTTGTAAGTATTTAGGATTTGTTTTTAAAGGAATTGTTAAGGCTCATATGTTTGCCGTATATTTAGACAGTGTTTAAGGACCACCTTACATCTGCAAATTCATTTAGGGCGTTGGTTGTCAATACTGTTCTTTATCATTGGTGTTAACTCAGTTTTGGATTGTCTTAAAGTTTTTAAAGCCCTAAACTGTGTCCTTTACTTAATTCTATATTTAATTTAAGAAATTACTGGATTTTTTCTAATTGCTGATTGTCACGTAATGCATAAAGGATAATTCAGCCATCATACTAAATTAAGCACTCGGTTTTTTTAATCCAAGCAATTCAAAATTTGAAAAATATACTTTATAAATTTTTAATCAGGATTCATAAACATGTATTAAGCACCTATTGTATATACTTATAATACAATTAAATGAATAGTCTTCCTTGAAATGAAAGTCTTCCTTGAAGACTTTATAAGACTATAAACTCCATAAAGGAGGGACTATTTCTGGCTGATTCACCACTCTGACACTTAGAATCAGCATTGTGTCTGTCAGATGTCAAGTCCATGATGTCCTGTAAATTAATGAGTGGATCTTGGAGAGGAAGCAGGAATTTAAACAACTAATATATTACAGCGTAATTAATGCCAATCTAATTTGTATTAAAAATTATGACCATGGGCACAATTACCATGTCTACATAGCTTTCTGCTAGAACTTTTGCTTTGCATTTAATTTACTTTAATTGAACACTTCGAGCAAACTACATTTCATCCAGAAGACCCACCAGACAATCAAGCACCCAGATGAACTCAACATACACTCTGTCCAAAACACTCTGTTCAAAACAGACTCTTGATGCCCAAGTTTAAACTACCTCTTAAAAATGAAAATTTAATTTTTTTAAACATCACCTGAATATCCTCCTCTTATAACCTAGCCAGCAAAAGTTTTGTAGGACTGAAATAATGAAGAGACAGTTTCTTTAATCATAACTGTAACACTGAACTCATGAATTAATGCAGAGCCTTGTTGAATAGGAAGCCAAAGAAAGAAACTGAACTGAGGAAAAGGCCAGAAGTAGGTTTGTTAATCTGATGTCCATATGAGGGCCCTTCATGCTTAAAGAACTATATCAAAGCATGCTAGAAAATGTGTTATCTACCCTTTGGAAACTGTGTTGGCTTCTAAATGATCACTCTTTTGATTTTTAAACAAATTTCATTGGAGATTAATTGCAAGTCACTCTTTCTGAGTCTCCCAATTAATCTACCTACCTTTTTGGTAAACCACAGCAATATTTGTTATCTATAGATTTAGTTATTAAATCTATTTACAGGAATTTCTAAAAATGGTCTTTAGTATCTTTGGGTCTATAATACATACCCTTTTCTTATCTGGAGTAATAATTAAGCTATTTTACAAAAATCCTAAATCTAAATAATTATATCATTTTAGAACAAAATTACTATCATATCTAATTCTGAGATTACATGTAGGTTGTTTTATACTCTGCCTAATTTTTAAAACAGACCCTTGAAGACATAGTTTGTTTATAAAGTCATCTTGTATCAAATCATCTTATAATTTAAGAAATTTATTTAGTACATAACTATATCTTAAATGTTGAGACAGTCTCAGAAACTTATTTATTTCTTTAGTGCAGTGGCTTTCTAATCTACTTTTAAGTGGCTGATCCTTTTCTTCAATGGAAATTTTATATATTTTCAACATTTTAAAAAGCAACAATAACAATATTAAAAATAGTATAATAAATTTCCTGTTGTTGAATCAGATTGGGATTTGGGACAGAAAATTCTCATCCGTCCAAATGTGTCAAGTTCACATTCTTTCCATAGTTCTAAAATAGACTTTGGTTATATACAAAGTACTGGTCAAGGAAGAGCTGCTTCACTATTTACTGTCTCTGGGTTTGTTAACTATTCTTTGTGTCTTCTTGACCATGAGGTTCCATAGGTCACTCAGGTGAAAGTGACCTCTCCACCAATCAGTGTCAGAACACCTAGACAGCATTTTGGTAGTATTCTCCAAAACCACTCAATGATTCAATGACAGCCATTTTATTGTGTTGACCCCTCACCACACAGAGAATACACTCATTCAGATGTCAAGTGCGTGCTGACAAAGGCCAGCTTAGTTGAGAGTGGTTGTGCTTTAAACCCCTTTAAACAGATTTATCCCTCCATCAGATGTGAATGTTTGTTTTTGAAGAAGTATTATAAAAACTATTGTAACAAAAGTTTAATCCAGTAAAATTTAATTTTTTTCAAGGTTGATCTACGTAGCTAATATTTTTATTAAACGTACAAAGCAGTAATTTTTTTGACTCGATAGCATTTCTCATTTTCAAGATGACTATGCAGTGATATAGAATAAACTTAATTGAGCACTAGCCATATCACACAATAGCTGTTCAGTTCCTTTCAGACCTTAGTTTAAAAAAAGAAACATTCACTAACCATTAGATAATTTTCTAGAAAAAAGTAGGTGTATTATTTTATTTTTGTGTATCAAAGACTGAGTAAGAGGAGATTCTCAAACAATGGATTATGAAGAAAGGCTCATAAATCAAAAATAATTATGTGAGTTTAGAGGTGAGATAAGTTTTTATATTTGAATAGTTTAGGTGTGTTCTTGACAAAAGGGAGAAAAATTGATAAACTAGAGAATTCTCAAGATGTTTTACTGACAGTCAGAGCTTACATATTGTTTCCCAGCTATTTTACTTATAGACTAATTAAATGTGGCTTAGTTTGAAATTAGAGAGTCATTTTCCTAAACTTATCATTTCCTTTTCCAATTATTATTTTGACTAATAATAATAATGCCTGAATAATGTACCTCCCTTTAGGTTTTAGGGATTTTCTTTTCAATGATGGTTTATTTCTGTAGTTAGGTGAATTCATTCTTTCTGATGCTAATGGCTATATCATCCAAGTAAATTTGTCTCTGTTATTTATTGTTATAGGCTCATTTATTTTTCTGTGTTTCATCAATGTATGCTTCATATGAAAAATACATGTAATAGTAAAATTATTTTATTTATGACATTTTCTAGTAAGATTTGTGATGAAAGAACTAGAAGTGCTCCATCTCTTTCTCATCAAGAAATTCTATACTATCTGGAAAATATTTAATCTCATTCTCAATCTCAATTCAATGTCACATAAAGCTCAGAGTATCATCACTCTTCTCCTCTGTCTTCACTATTGTGTCCTTTTAATGTTTTCTGAGAATTACTAAGTACTAAAAAGTTAAAGACATATCTCCATGTATTAGATGGAAACCTCTAATTATTAATGTATCACCTGGCTTACATTAAGCTTTATGATAACATATGAGAATGAGAGATAGTAATCTTAGTAGGGGAATGATAGCATAGGTTAAAATATAAAGCATGTTCATTGGCCAATAGATAATACAATAAGGCAATAGACCCTAGTGATTATTCTGCTGGCCTGGGTTCCAATTCCATTTTTGCCTCGCATTTAGCTATGTTACTTTGAATAAATTACTTAAAATCTCTGTGCCCAATTTCTGCATCCCTCAAAAGGGGATGAGGATGATGTTTCTCTCCAAGGGAGTGTGGCGAGAATGAAATAAGTTAATATAGTAATATACTCAGAACCATGATTGGAACTTAGTAAGTGCTATACACGTTTGTTATTATTATTTTTAAATGTTATGTACATTAAATTGGTATTAGAATTTTCTGGTTGTCTCTGAAAGTCATTCAAACTGAGACATCATTTTAAGATATATATATTCATATATATATATATTTTTAATATTTCTCAGGTGAAAACTTGGAGCACATGTAGTCAGTCAATGAATGAATGGTAGTAAGGGAGTAAGATCTAGGTGTTTGCTAATGAGGCAGGAAAGAAGAAAAGAGGTTGAGGAGTTGCGGGTGGAGTGGAGTAAGATTTAGGACAATTTAGCTACTTTGTTATAATAAATCAGAGGTCAGGAAAGTTTTTCTATAAAGGGCCCAATAGCAAATATTTTAGGCTTTGCAGACCATAAAGTCTGTCCCGAGTCCACAATTCTGCCCTTGTAGTGAGAAAACTGCCATTGACAATATGTAAATGAGTGAACATGGCTGTGTTTCCATAAAACTTTATTCGCAAAAACAGAGCAGTCTGACTGGCCCTGCAGACTATAGTTTACTTGCCCTGCAGTAGATCCTTGAGTAATCACAGCAGGGGTCAAGCCTTTTTTACTCTTCTCATTGTCCTTGATCAGGTGTTTTGAATACCCGCAGGGGTTCTTGGGCATTTCCAGACTCAAACAAATAATCAAAAGTGATCAAGAACCCTGAGAAGGAAATCAAAGAGATACATCTGATAAGAATGTATCAGATCCTTAAAGAAAATATCAGAGATATTCAAAGATTATCTTCTATCACTCTTTACAGTTTAGTAATAATAAATGGTAATCTAAGGTTAAATTCCCTTACAAGACTGTGAAAGAATCAGATACAACTTCACTAAATGTCCAAGTAATTTGATTCGATAATTATACATATAACTTAGTAAAATCTTAAATTTGCTATCATGATTACATACTTATTATATAACCAATTTGTTTGTATGTATGTAATTTCCAAGTGTAGTTTGCAAATTCTAAACTTCTTTATTCTTCTGTGTCATTGCTCCTTTTCTTAGTATATATTTAGCTTCTTAAATGTCACTTTGGCAACCATTAGACTACTTTTTTACAGATTATTATCATATCTTAAATAAGATATATATTCATTAAAGCAATAACCCTACTTCATGTCATTTGTTCTACTCCATCCGTCTCTTACAATCTGAAATTAGCTACATGATTCAGTATAGCAAATACTCCATCTAGCATCAAAGATTGTACAGACAGTCAATGAAACCAAACTAGCTACATTAGACATGATGAATAAAATGTTTTGAGAACCTATAGCATTCCTTTCCATGAACACAACTCAAGTGATTATGATTTGGCCTATTTTTTTATCTTCCTGAGTGCAGTGGAAGCATTCATCAAAGTAGAGCTACCCTCACATTAATGGGAAAATGTTCATATAACATAAGATGGAAAAGGGCCAGGGAAGACATTTTAGTCTTTGGGGAACAGGCAAATATGTGAAGGCCAATTTTATTCCTTAAATGATGTTATCTGGTATTATTACTACTATCAAGCATTTAGTGAATGCCAATAACATGGGTACCCAGAGCACCTCATCAGTGTTGATGGAAACATTTTGTTATGAAAAATAACCCCTGCTTAATGCATGTGCTATATGACATTCTTCTTGACAGAAGAGGCTCAAGAAGGTCTCCCAAAGCACATGCATTACTAATGAATTTCCTTCAGGATAAAACTGACCAAAAGTGTAATACCAGTAAAATATATTCAATGGCTGCATCTTTCATACTGTTTTCTTTCTTAGCATTTCTAAGTTCCTTTAGTCAATTTTTCTCTTGTATGTGTGTGCACATATGCTCCATTTCTCTTTCTCCTGCTCTCTCTCATTCTCCACTTTTCATGTATTATTTCTGACCTGCTCCAAAGGAACTCTTAAACTTTTTTCTCACCTACATTTACTCTTCTCATTTTCTTCTTTTAGAATTTCTCAAATTTAGCAATACAGAAAGAAAAAAATAAATTATGTGATTAATATGGAGTTATCTAGTTGAAAGGTGTTATGTCTATTGACTTGATTCCAAATTAATAACCATCTTTTCAATTGGAGTATGAAATAGGGAGGGTCATTGAAAATAGTGTAGGATTTTTAATGTACACTTTTGGAAATTCACATTCTTATAATATTGCTCTTCACATTATGTAGAATTACAGATTTTTGGACAAAGCACAATAAATATTTAGTTGTAATTTTTAGGTGAGAATACTAATTTATTTCTCAAAGTGATGATCGAACACATTAGAAACAAAGATCTATTTAGTAAGGTCTTTGTTTAAGTAAGACTTAACTTACTGCATGCTGTCATAACTCAAGAGTAATCAAATTATGTGCTGTTGTTTTTCTTCAAACATGGTGTAAGAATTATCTTTTACATTAGTTTCTTTTAACCTAACAATCCTAGAAATATTCAAAATTTACTTTCCTTTTTCCCTTTCGACCTTGGAGCTCCATTTTAAATTCTTATCTGTGAGACCCCTATCAACCCCTCAGTCAGTGACAGAACTGTCACAGAATTCACCAAAGCTGATCTCTTTTCTCTAAGGAGACAGCTGTTCACTTCTTGCAATCTTTTGCCCCAAGCACTGACAATGAGAAAACTTGCTTCTAATGTGGTTACAAATCTTGATCCAGCTGGTGACTCCTTTTCAACAATGAAGGTTACTATGAGCTCCATGGTGGCACTTAGAATTGAAACTATGTTCCTTCAGTACTTTCAGCTCCATATGCTGGCCCTTTATCCCTTATTCTGGGCCCAACACTGGCTCTCAAGCATATGCCTACTACCAAGGGTAGTCCATGTCCCTATGAATGTTTATCTCTTTGTCTCACTGTTTCAATCTGTCTCATATACACCAAGACAGAAAATTTAAAAACTGTTTAATTTACATTATTATATTGAATTTTTTCCTAAGATTTCTAATCTACTTAGTTGCAGTTATGATGCACAAAGATGGACCTAGAATCTGTCATACAGAGTGAAGTAAGTCAGAAAGAGAAAAACAAATACCGTATGCTAATGCACGTATATAGAATCTAAAACAACAGTACTGATGAACCTAGTGGTAGGGTAGGAATAAAGATGCAGACTTAGAGAACGGACTTGAGAACACGGGGCAGAGATGGAAGAGGGGAAGCTGGGACGAAGTGAGAGTGTAGCATTGACATATATACACTACCAAATGTAAAATAGATAGCTAGTGGGAAGCTGCTGCATAGCACAGGGAGATCAGCTCCGTGCTTTGTGATGACCTAGAGGGGTGGGATAAGGAGAGTGGCAGGGAGCCTCAAGAGGGAGGGGATATGGGGATATATGCATGCATATAGCTGATTCACTTCGTTGTACAGCAGAAACTAACACAATATTGTAAAGCAATTATACTCCAATAAAGATATTTTAAAAAATGCACAGAGTTTGTTTTAGGCTTCAGCTTACCCTGTTTCATGCTGGAAATAGCATTTGATCAAATCGCAATTCTCTTGTAACGTTTTAAGGAATTTGTTTGCTATAACATTCAGCATAGACATAACTTCTAAGAAAAAGTGAATGGCAACTGAAAACATGGTAATAAAAGTTTTAACAAGTTTTTTACATTGCATAGTAAAAGATATTTGTCTTTTATAAAGATCTGAATAAAAACTAATGAGCTTAAACCAGCTTCAATTTAGCAGTTGAGTCAATTTTTATTTTAGATTGGTTTACCTACATTAAAAAAAGTTATTGATTCATATTCACATATATTTACCCTCTTCCATTTTTATTCCATAGTTCATCACAATTGCAACATTTTATAATTCCTTAGGAAAAAAAGTTTTTTCATAGCCAAATTTTTCAGTATGAGAATCATGTAACTAGTTGGAATAGATTTGATTTTATGTTTATTTAGAAACTATGATAATTACTAAACTTATTTTTATTTGAAGAGCTAGCAAAGAACACTAAAGATGTACCATATGTTCTCTAGAATTGAAAATGAGGTTCTTTTATATAAACATTTGAAGCTGAAGTAAGAATTATTTTAAAATTTGCTTTACAATTCAAAATAACACAAATGAAAACAACACAGACTACATAAGTAAAGTTTTTTATTCCTCAGGTAAATAATTTTTGGAGTCTGAAATATTAACAAAGCTTAATCATAATTATGCATTTTTCTTTTGGATGATTCTTAAGTATTAATTGCTTTACATATGAAAAAATCTAGATTATATATATATATATATATATATATATATACACACACACATATATGTATATACATATAAAATATATGTGTATAAATGTCAAAAGAGATACCATATTAATTTTATTTTCACTTTCAATATACATATTGAGGGAAAGAATGAAAACGAGTTCAGTTATCATTCTCAAAACATTTGAAAAAACAAACTAATAAAAATTTCTACCTATATAATAAGTGGAAATGAGGAAAGGTAAGAAAGGAAAGAAAATAAGAAACTGGTTTTAATGTTATAATAGCAGACTGTGCTTCTGCAAAGGAATTTAATCTCTGTTATTGTTAGAAATTTTTGATTTTTATTTTTCTTCCTTTTACATTCCTATACCAAAAATTTTATGTGTTCAGCTGTGGCTGAAAAAAAGTAATACAGTGTGTTCAAGACAGGTGCTTCTTGAAGCATTTGTGTAAACACATTAGCACTTCTTTGACACAGCATGAACAGGACAAGTATTTCATCCTACTGGTAGTAAGGAAATAATGAGAAATGTGTCTGAGCCAAGTTCGTTCAGATATTGCAAAATTCAGAACAGATTATAAAAATGCTGGCCACTGGTAATTAATCATGAAAATTGCTGGCTAAGTTGCCATACTATGAAGGATATTGGCAGAATTATTTGTTGGTAATAGACTAAGTTTTCACCACTTGCTGAGATAATAGATTACTAGATAGTTGGCATAGAACTTTATATTTTCCCTTCTAATGTTTGATGATATCACAGACTGTTCTGGATTTTGGACTTTAGTACTGAGCTTTGCCATACATTGGTTCAATAGAAAAGTTAAGAACAATCAACTATGCTCCTGAAAGAACACTTCCATTTTCTTTTTTGACCTTTTGTGCCTTGGTTTGTTTTGCTTTGTTTTGTTTTGTTTTGTTTACATTATATCTTGCTGGAATTTATAAATTCTTGACATATTAGTGAATTTTGAAGTTATAGATCTCATTGAATGGAGTTCTGAAACATAAGTGGTAGAATAGCCACCTTTAATTATAAAGATGTTGATGTCACAATAATATTTTCACTTTTGCCTCCATTGTGAATACACATATATATATGTATATAGATGTATGTACACACACACATATCTGTGCGTTATATATGTATACACACATGTAATTACATATGTATATAAATAATGTATGTAACTATGCCTTTTAAATATTGAAGGAGAGATCAGGCTGATAAATGCCATGAATAGTTTGAGGTAAAGTTCTTTTTCAATATTGACTCTAATAAGTAGCAATTAATATATATATAGATATATGGAGTTTCATATTTTTTCATTTTTATGATTAGAGAAGGAATATATGACATGCTTGGAAAATTTAGAAAATTCAGAAAGCTATGAATAACAAATTTAGATCACCAATGATCCCAAATCCCATTTTCTGCTTTTTAGTATCTTGCCTTAGAGTCTATTTTAAAACTAAATATTTTCACAAATTTGAGATATTACAATATATAGTTTTGTCTCCTGATTTTTAACTTAAAAGGTTTTATTGCTCTTTGTATTTAAATATATTTCAAAAACATTTTTCTTTTTATATTGTAGAATAAATATTTCTAACAATATCACTTTTCTGTATCTGATTATTTTCTTTGGATACATTCTTAAAAGTGCATTCATTAGACTATAGGGGCAAGAGATATTTTTTAAGGCTACTAAATGCATATTGTCAAATTTCTCCTCAGAAAAAAGTCACATCTCTGGCCAAAAGCAGCAAGAGAGAGCATGTCTTTTTGAGTGCTTGGCCATTTTGTATGTAGAAAATAGTCAACTTATGTTGTATTTCACATGCATTGGTTATTAGTGAGAATGAATATTGGTCCATGTTTTATTGCCATTTGTACTTCTTTTCTGTTATGTATTCTTTAACTACTCTGAATCTTATATTAGAGATTTCTATCCAACTAGTAGGAGCTTTCATATTAAGGTATTGACCTCATTGAATATCACATCCTTTTCCTTTTCTTTTGTACTTAAAATATGTTCTCCCTCAATTCAAAAAATAAAAATATTCAGTTGTTTCCTTTCAAAGTGTGTGTACTTAATATAGATGGGCTTACAGGACATTATTCTTATTACCTTTTTGTATCATAGATCAGATTTTTTCAGATTGCCAATGGGATATTTGTTGAAAAAATATCATTTACATTAAATTTTCTCTCTTTAAAATTTATTATAATCATATATTTGTTTATGAAGTTGTCTTGAAGTTTTAAAATGTACATTCAATTTCTTATTTTATTGATAGCTTTTCTTTTCAATGCAGTGTGAAATTAATAACATAAAAAACAACTGAATTTAAAATTTGATATCTTAAGTTCATATTTAAATTATGAAATATAATAATCTCTAAAATATTATTCTTTTGAAGAAAAACCATCTTAAACTGTGTATTTTAAGCTATGCTTATCTCTTATAAGCCAATAGAATATTTTCCTTTCTTGGGTATATTTGACAAAGAACACAAGACAACATCTAACACTAGGCACTGGTAGCAGCCATACATTTTTGGCACTGCACTATGAACAATACTATAGTTCATATAGTTAAATATAGTTAAATTCTGTCCACTTTCATTTAGGTAGCTCTAAACTGATCATTGTAAACAAATGAGAGCAAAGTTTAACTAGCTCACAATTAATACATGTTTTATGTTGACCAACTAATAAAATGCATTTAATTCCATGTTTGAAAGAATATAAAGACTCTATTCAGAAATTAACCTTGGTGTTTTGCAAAAGCATAATTGTTGTCACTTGTGTGGACCTGGACCCTCTTGTTTCTCAACTCAGGCCACTTTGACAAGACTAGAACATGCAGGAAACCATTGACATCTTTCCTTCTCAGAATCCCAGGCCCTGGACACCTGAGTATGTCCTGCTCATTCCCTTATATTAAGCATCATCTAAGCCCTATACATAATTTTCATTTCCCTTGCTGAAAAATTTAGATTAATTTGTTTCACTATTCAGGTCTCTCATTGACAAGATGGTTTGGGGGATCTAGTTATTAATCTCCCATTTATTCTCATCATTTGAATATAGATAATCATTAGTTATTTAATGGACTTCTGAATCATTGTCTGGGTTATATGTAGAGACATTATAGTGACAAAAGGCACGAAATATGTGAAGCACTTGCAGAATTTTACTACGGACCATATAGAATTTCAATGGTTTATTTGGGGGAATTGAGATATGAATAAAATAATTTACCTGTGTGGTGTGTTGGAAATCAAAGGATCCTAAAACTTAGAATATTCAGTGGTCAGCTATACATTTTGATTGATAGGAAGAAGCTTTTGAAAATCCAGGAAAATTCTAAAATTGCTACCTGGAGAAAAGAAGTACCTATATGGAAGAACTAAAATTTATACTTGAACAGTCCCCTTTTCCAGATACAATTCTAGATTAAACTCTTTCCTGGCTTTTCTCTTGGCCTCATCTACTTTGACCCCAACTTCTCACCCCTCACCACTTGCTTAATTCTTTCTCCTCCTTCTGACCCTTCTACCCTCTTCTTTTCCCTACCAACCTTTCCTACACGCGTACACTCTTGTTGGTCAATACCCACATACAATGTCTTACAACATAGTTGCAGAAGATGACCAATCTTGCTGGCTTTATGGTTTTAAACCTTAGTCAAGATTAGATTTGAATTATCTAGTTAAAGACTTTCCTAACCCTCACAAGTAAAGGTAAAAATTCACCTAAGAATTTAGTATTGCCCTTTGAACATTTTGTCCAGGAGTCCCCTCTTAGGACCAAAGAAGGTCAAAACTTGATTGGAAAAATAAGAGTGAATTAATTACCAAAATGATATCAAATATATGAATCAACCTGAAACTAACACAGCATATTTATACTCCAATAAAATTAAAAATTTAAAAAATATATATGAATCAAAATTGAGCCAAGGACAGATACAAAAAGAGTACAAAGGTAGAACAAGGTCTGTTAGAGGCAATCCCTGAGGTCTTTTCTGTAAAAATTGGTAAAATATCCAGTCCTATATACAAGGGGAAAAAAATGAATACATACCAGATATTGAGACCATCTCCCTAACAGTTTCAGAAAGTATCTAGGTTCCACTCAGAGAGAAGATATTACAACTGTCCTATTCACCTTCTTGTTGACTGTCTTAAATCTGAGGTGGCAGATTTTGTAAGAAATACAAAAATAGGATGGTAGACTTCCCCATCTCTGCTCTACAAGACCTCATTGATCATTTTGAAGATACTTTAACTAATATATATATCACTAACTCCTAATAACTCTTCAAACCTATTAACTCTTCAAATTTGGCAATTAGATCAACCTAAAAACAAGGACATCTCTGGGAATACTCTTGGAAAACAAAACAAAACAAATTAACAACAAAACCCCTCATACCTGTCAATATAGGAAGAACAGGAGACATTGAATAAACAATTGCCCTGCCTTATCTTAAAAGATAAAATCTAAAAAAGATAAAGAACAAACTTTGTCTGATCTAATGATGAATGATGCCTCCTGTTTGACCAAAGTTACCCTTAACAAAATAGGGAGAAATTCTCATACAATGGCAAGAAGAGAATATTTCATTCCTACTTGATGCTGGGGTTACTGAGCCCTGTCAAGTAGCCATAGATAGGAGAGGAAATGTCTGTAAGGGTAGAAGTTATCTATCTTTTGGAACCTTAATGATTTTGGTGCTTTGGAAGCAGCAAGGAGGTGATAGTACAATTAAATATGGCAACCATATCAAAACCTAATTAAATGTCTTGCTTCTTCCAAAGGAATTGGTTATAACTAAGGTTAAGGCACCTACTAAAAAGCAAATTTAACAACAAAGGGCTATGTCTTAGTGAATTTTAATGCTAAATGGGCTGTTTTAAAACACATCTAGACTACTCAACAGTTCAAAAATCAAAGCCAAAACTATATACTGACTGATGCCATTAAGTCTTGATTCAATGCCAGTTTTAAGTACCTAATTCTGAGGGGGGGGAAAAAAGACACCTTGGTAAAGATTTGATTCTTTGTTCCGCTCAGAGTGTCTCTCTGGTGACATTAAGAATATCTGCCCAAATAGGCTAAAAGAGAGTCTGCCAAAAATGTTATATGTTATAAACCACCACAGAGAGGAAAACCTAACAATTATCCTAAATAGGCTTTATTGGTGAAACTTCTGAGATTGACCAGAATGTCTTTATGTCCTTTCTTTTTCTTTTTTAACTGTTCAAGCCCACAGTCCTAAAAACTTTTAAAGTGGGATAAGAATATAGGCTCACATTTTAAGCCTGTTTGAATATCTACAAATAAGTTTCATTCTAGACCCTGTCCCATATGGTTATGAATATGCTCTTAATATTATCTGTTTGTTTTCTGGTTGGCTAGAAGCCCTTTTCATGCTCCTCTCTCCTTTTTTGGATTCTTTAACAATAAAACAACTGTTCTCACAGAAGCAAAGAAATTTTAGACCTTACATTTTCCACCTGGGGAAGAATCTCCTATATGTCTGGTAATATGAATATCAATTTCACTGTGAGAGTAAATAAGGAACTCTATAACCAATAGGCCTCACTGCCAACCTCAGTCCTCAGATAAAACAGAATGAATGAATGACATATCAAAAACTGAAACTGGCAAAATGACTTTTCATGGCCAAAGGCTTTGTCAGTAACTCTCATGGACATTAGGTCCACCCAACAGGAACTCATAAACTATTTCTACATGAATTAGGCCCAGATATCACATGAGTATAGGGACCTAACTCCTCTCCTTAATGCTGCTGTTTAAAAGGCTGATATGACCAAATATTGTAGAGGTTTGATGTGCTATATCCAAGCTTATCATTAACAGATTTGAGCAGCTGTTCCCAAAGGCAAACCACAGGATGGACTATGTGCCCTTCAGCCCAGATACCTGAGTTACAGAAAATGGCACCAATATAAAATTACTCTTGAACCTCACCGGACAGTAAAATTCATTTCCTCCAAGGAAAATTATTGGGTATTGTTAACCATAAACCAAACATTGTAGGAAAAATCCAAGGAATTGATAAAACCTAATATATATAGAATCTTTCATTCATTATTTTTTATCTCAAAAAATTCAAAGGAAATTTCAAGTTATGACTAAAGGCATTAACCAAAACTTAAAGTTTTTTCAATTGTGGTAAATAGACATAACATAAAATTTACCATCTTAACCATTGAAAGTGTACAGTTCAGTAGGTTTTTTAAAATTAATTAATTAATTTTTATTTATTTATTTCTGCGTTGGGTCTTCGTTGCTGCGTGCGGGCCCTCTCTAGTTGCAGTGAGCAGGGGCCACCCTTCACCACCGTGCGTGGGCCTCTCACTGTGGTAGCCTCTCCTGTTGCGGAGCACAGGCTCCAGGCACATGGGTCTCAATAGTTGTGGCACGTGGGCTCACTAGTTGTGGCTCGCGGGCTCTAGAGTGCAGGCTCAGTAGCTGCAGCACACGGGCTTAGTTGCTCTGCAGCATGTGGGATCCTCCCAGACCAGGGCTCGAACCCATGTCCTCTGCATTGGCAGGTGGACTCCCAACAACTGCACCACCAGGGAAGCCCCTAGTTCCGTAGTTTTAAGTATATTCACACTGTTGTGTAGTCAATCTCCAGAACTTTTTCATCTTGCAAAACTCTATCTCTACATCCAGTAAACAACAGCTCCTCATTTCTTCTTCCCTGGCCCCTGGCAGCCACCATTCTGCTTTTTGTCTTTATAAGTTTGACTACCTTATATAAGTGGAATCATACAGCATTTGTCTTTTTTGTGACTGGCTTATTTCACTTAGCATAATATCCCCATTTCATCCATGTTGTAGCACACATCAGAGTGTCCTCTGTATTTAAGGCTGACTAATATTCCAGTGTATGTATATATCACATTTTGTTTATCTAGTCATCTGTCAGTGGATGAGTATAGCCAGTCAACCAGGACTGTTCCAAGCAAACCAGGCCATATATTTACCTGCTAATAAACACTGGTATCCTCAGTGCCTAATATAATGTCTGATACATAATAACCACTCATTTGTTGATAAAATGATAAGCAAATGATTTAGTCAAAGCTCTGTATCACTGAATATCCAATTTTATAAAATATCATTTTTTCTCCTAGATGCTCGAAGTATCAAACTAAAAATTACCCCAGACCCAGCCTTCTCTCATTCCCACACTTAACACCCATGTGGACTCTTAAGCTCATCTTACCTCCTATACATTCCTAATCTTTGTTATCCTTCCGTATCCCCACAATGACCTAGTTTAGATCCTTATTATCTTTCAAATGGACTGACTGGATAGAAACCTATCAGCTCTTCTTCCAGTCTCTCCTCTATAATCCATCATTTACATTGTTCTCAGCGTGATTTTCCCAAAATAGAAATCTGATTACAACATTCCTTTCTTAAATGTCCTTCAAATCTTTACACTTAAAAAATGAAGATCATGAAACTAAAACACCCACATGGTCTCATGTCAGCCAATTTTTCCAGTATCCACTTCCTACCATCCTCTCCATGTACACTTTGTTTCAGCCACACCCAAATTATGCCCCATGGTCTGTATGTGCTGTACTTTCTCTTTCTCACTTCTGTGCCTTTAAACTGCAGTTCTCTCTGCCTGGAATGCCCTTCTCCCAACTGGTCCACCTTCCCTCCTCTCCACACTCCCAACCCTGTCCCCTTCTCCCAGACTCACCTTGGAACAAATCACCTCAATTTCCTTCTCACCCCCACGGTCCTAAAACAAATGAGTGAGAGACAAGGTTAGAAATGTGGCAATGATTTAGTGGACTATTAATACTTAACTCTGGATTTCAGTGAAATTTAAGGCTGTAAAGAACCCTGCTAGGTCATCTAGGCCATTTCTCTTCTTCATCAAAGACTGCACCTTCACAGCTAACTAAAATAAATATGTAAATAAATTATACAACTTAAAGGAGCACGTACATTTTGTAAACCACTCTCAGGAGCCCTTAATGATGTGTAATGAATCTGTTTGCTAAATTATTGTTTAAATTCTATAAATTTTTCATCCAGAGATTTAAACTAATTTCCTCCTCTTAATTCATGGAGAGGCTTGAGATGGGCACTGTATATTTTTAACTTGAGGATTTAAATAACTTCGAAGTTCTTGCCTCCAAGTTGAATAATTCCAGATCTTTTAACCTTTTCTTGTAGGTCTTACTTTACAACCAATTCATTATCTTTGTGGCTGTCCTCTGAACCCTCTCCAAGTTTTCACATTCCTTTTAAGATTGGGAGTCTTCTACATGCTGCAGAGTTCCAGGAAGGGTTTGACAAGTTGTCCATTCATTAAGAAGATTACCTCATAGTTATTACATACTGTGTCCTTCATTTTGTAACATAGCATTAACTTTGCCTTTCCAACTGTAATGTTCACACTGCTGATTGACTGTACCCAGTTTCTTCTTCATACTTTAATTTTTTCCCATTGCTCCCAAATTTAATCAGTTAATTTTTTTGTTGTTTGTTTTTATTGAAGTATAGTTGATTTACAATGTTGTGCTAGTTTCAGGTGTACAGCAAAGTAAATCATATATATATATTCTTATTCAGAATCTTTTCCCTTATAGGTTATTGCAAAATATTGAGTATAGCTCCCTGTGCTATATAGTAGGTCAGTAGATGCTTGTTCATTATCTATTTATGTATACTATTGTGTATATGTTAATCCCAAACTCCTAATTTATCCCTCCCCCCATCCTTTCTTCTTCTTTCACTTCCATCCTCTTCAACTGTTTTCAGTAACATTTGCCTTGATGAAGCTGTAATCTGTTTATATCTGACTGTCTTTTATATTTAGTAAAGTAATATTGAATTTGAAATATGTCTTCCAAATCTGCCATTTGTAAATCATTGTTAATCACTTATGAACTGGGATAATGGACTAGTATAAAATAACAACAAAAAATAATAATTGTACCAGGCATTTAATATAGATTATCTCACTTAAAGTATTAATAGTAGTAGTAGTAATTATAAAATATGCAATTTTGTAGTGTTTATATTAATTCACTTATCTTTGCACTTACCTTGTGAGTTACTAGTTTTCATCACCAGGTTACGAAAAGGGGAATAAAGGTACAGAGAGTTAAATAATTTTACCATTGTCATGGACAAAAGGGCCAGAAACATGATAATGCTTGAGCCAGGCATAATTCAACCATGATTTATAATTTACACCAAAATCTACATTCCTACACAATCATCTAGACATCTGGAAAACCAAAATCTAGCATTGAGGTTTTGAGGATAAAAAGGTGCTTCGTATTCCTTAGAATCTTAAAGTTCAAGCACTAGTGGAAAAATAGATTTGGATCTCTGGTTGCCCTGAAAAAAAAAAAAAAAAACAACTGTAGAGAGAGATAAGTGAGGGGAGAGACAACAGACTGAACACTTCTGTCTGCAAAAGGAATTACTGCACTGCTAGAGGAAAGCTCCGTTCCAGACCTTATTAGCAGAAGGAAGCAAAAGTGATGCCTGACTTTGATAAGATAAGCCAAAGCTTACAAGGATAAGCTGATAACCAGGACAGCTTTAAAATTCCCTGAAGCTTCTATGTGCTTTTGTGAGACTAGGAACTGCATTAAGGTTGTATTAAAATAAGCATTTTATAAAGTTTGCTAGTTAATTAGGTAGGTAATTCATTTAATGATATTTCTATTAAGGTTAACATACAGGTGGTGGCAATTATTGTTGGATTCAATTTTTTTTAAGTTATGTTTTATATAAAAACTTAACAGAGTAGAACCATCATATAATCTCTGTAATACTAATGGGATACCCTAGGAGTTAATCTAAGTGTTGGAATAATGCTACCAAACTAGCCCTGAATTTCCCTTGTTGCACAGCAGAAAATACAAGCTTAAACTTTCAGAACAAAATAATAAGCCTTTAAATTCAGTTCAGTTCAAAGAACATTTTCTGAACTATGATTCAATAAAAGACAGTTTGTTTAAATCTAGCCTTATTCAGGAGCAGAAATTATCAAAATTTTGTCTTTAATTCCATCAATTTAAAGTTTGATGGCAGAAACCACAAAGGAAGTGGAATGCTACTCTTTTGTGCTGCTGATAAATACACATTAATTAAGTAAGTGAATAGTTTCAGAGGCTTATAGATGTGAAAATGACTCTAACCATATTGTAATTCTTTGATACATCCTTATTTACATCATTTGCTATTAATAAATGTCACATTCAATGTTTTTAAGTTATCATAAGACCTTCAGGCCTTTTCTTCAAATAGTAGCTATAAAGACACTGATTTTGTCAACAAGTTCCCTTAGCACTTAACTTTTACTCTCTCTGTTTTTAAATGTTACTATCAATTTCTCAAACCCTCATTGACCAAGTACAGACAATCGTGCTGATGTCTAAACACAATCTGTAAAATTGAAATTCTATTTTTGAATCAGCCTGTGTATTTTGAACAGTTTGTAGATTTTGATCTAATTCTAAACCTTACATTTGTAAATCTGAAAAATGCTAAGAATATTGCCTCCTATTATTAGTAGTATTATTTTTATTTTCAGCCCTATGAGTTTGCTTCTATACAAAAACCTTTGCCAAAAATATTAGTTACATTTTTATGACAAAAACATTTGCCAAAAGTAATAGTTACATTTTTATGACAGTATTTTTTTTATACTCACCTCTCCCCTTTAAACTCCATATATCCAGATAATTGTAGCTCTGAACATGATCAATCAATAGAAATGTAATGAGCACGGGAGTATACAGGACACTGTGCTGGATGCTGGGCCCAGCTACTAAGGTTGCTTTTCTGAAGTATAAGAATAAGTGCATGTGACTATGTGTGGTCTACATTATGAAACTTTGTCTTGACGCCTGGTATCATGGGTATTTGATTGAATAAATCACAATTCCTTCCACCTTTCATTCTAAATCTGGGGCTTATCAACCTTAATTTTAGATCTATCTTTAGTATACCAAATGTTTTTTTTTTCTTCTTAACAGTGTTTATGATAGAAGTTACCCTCTAAAATTCTTATTTATTAAGATAAAAAGCAAGGAAATCTAAAACTTTTCTGTTAATTTCTTCTTATTCCCAACTAATCTGTCTCTTCCTGCATCAATAAATGGTGACTAAACTTGGTCAATACATCTCATGATTTCAGTTCTTGGTTTAAAAGAAGCTATATCTCTAAAGCTAATTTATAATTGTATAATTTTAGTACAGGGAAGGAGAACACAGTTGCGACTTACAGTTGTCTATTTATATTGGTAATGGTTTGTTTGGATCCAGGTGCAGATGTAAAGAATAAACCTGTTTATTATCCTCAAATTTTGAAAAAAAATAATTCCTCTCTCTCCAAATTCTAAGGGAAAATATTTTTATCCTCATTGGTAGTAAAAGGAATAAAAATTTAAATAATAATGACATAATGGCTGTTTCCTATTAAATTTTAAAATATTTAAAACATGATAATACCTAGCACTGGGGATAAAATTGAGCAGTGGAATTGGCCCAACCTTTCCTTAGGGCAACTTCATATGTAACCAGAGACTTAAAATTCCCTTTATCCATCAATGCAGAATTTATCCTAAAGAAATTACAGAGATGTTTCCATATTGTGCACCATAGTATTGTAAATAATGTCAAAATATCAAAATGAATTTCAGTGTACAGTAATTAGGAATTGCTTAAATGCTTCAAGATCCAGCATCCCAATGTCTTTAGCAGCTCAGAAACAATGTATGTGGAAATACACCAAATTAGAAACAGCAATCGTTTCTCTATGATATGATTACTGAGGATTTCTATTTTATTAATTTTACTTAATTAACACTCACATATTCCTTAGTAATTTTATTTTATAATTAAAAACATATAAGCTGGGCTTCCCTGGTGGCGCAGT
>NW_006785067.1:1692591-1705427 GCF_000442215.2 Lipotes vexillifer
AAAAAAAAAAAAAAATATATATATATATATATATATATAAAGCCAATTAAATGTAATTTTCTAAGTAATGGTTAGCTAAGAAAATTATATCAAGTACTTGTAATTTGACTGCTGAAACTGAAAAATCATAGGTTGTTTCAAACATTGGTGGTATTTTTATTCTTCTGTGAAGAAATGTTTTGAGTAGCAGCAATAATCATGATTTTAAATATTGATATTGGCAAGTTGAGATGAAATACCTTTTCTCGTCTGCTCAAAATGCCAAATAATTTCACAGGTTTTGGCTTTTGATGAGAAAAGCCCTCTCAACTCTCAGCTCTAATACCTAGCTGTCTGCCCATTTCCCTTCTACTCTTCTTTTACCTTTATTCTCATTTGTTACCTTCTCTATGAAGACCCAACTTCCCAAATAGTGACTCCTGTGCTCAACAGATATCCTAATAGTTCCTGACTTCTGACAATTTCCATACTCCAATAATTATTTATATGAGTATTTATTTCTTCAAATAGACTGTGGCTTTCTTATAGTAAAGACTTTTTTCGCTTTTGCATCTCTGTCACTTTGTACGTGTCTGACACAGTGTCTTGATTAAGAATACAACTGGGCATAACATTATTTTCAATAGTGATAAACCATCAAGAGTGGAAATATTGTCAAAATGGAGTTAAGAATGTAATTTAAAAGATATTTGTTTATAAAATAAATCTTTTCTTTTAAACTAACTCTACTAACTTACAATATTAAACATAATTATTTTACACTCACCTCCAGTGGTGGTAATAACACACCGCTACTAATAACTACTGCTTCCACTCCTAGGACATTTGTTATTTTCTGAAAACCTACCATGTGCTAACTGCCTTGATAATTTCTTTATACACAATATCTCTAAATCTTAAAGGAATCTTCCAAAGTTGTTGTTATTCTTATTATTAGTTCACATTTGAAAAAAATTAAATATTTCATTCATTAAATATTAATGAATTTTTCCAGAGTCAAAAAGCTATAATAGTAGGACTTTGATGCAACCCCAACTCTCTGTTGCTCCTTCAAATACTACATAATTTTCCGTAGAATAGTGTAAGAAAAGTTGCAGCTCTAAGCTTTCATAAACTAAGCAGGACTTTCAATTCTTTGCTTTCAGGGAAATGATATACGTAATGTCTTGATATTAAATTATTTAATCAATTTACATAATTAGAACACTTGGAAATTACATCAGAGTGTTTTGAATTTAAAAAGAAACTCCAGGGGCTTCCCTGGTGGCGAGTGGTTGAGAATCTGCCTGCCAATGTAGGGGACGCGGGTTCGAGCCCTGGTCTGGGAAGCTCCCACATGCCGTGGAGCAACTGGGCCCGTGAGCCACAACTACTGAGCCTGCGCGTCTGGAGCTTGTGCTCTGCAACAAGAGAGGCTGCGACAGTGATAGGCCCACACACCGCAATGAATAGTGGCCCCTGCTTGCCGCAACTAGATAAAGCCCTGGCACAGAAAAGAAGACCCGACACGAAAGAAATAAGAAAGAAAGAAGAAAGAAAGAAAGAAAGAAAGAAAGAAAGAAAGAAAGAAAGAAAGAAAGAAAGAAAGAAAGAAAGAAAGAAGAAAGAAAGAAAGAAGAAAGAAAGAAGAAAGAAAGAAAGGAAAGAAAGAAAAGAAAGAAAGAAAGAAAGAAAGAAAGAAAGAAAGAAAGAAAAGGTATAAAAAAACTCCAAAGCTCCAATAAGAATATTTAATATATTATAATAAAGGTTTTATTATAGATTTGTTAGTCTTACATTTAGGAATGTCAAAGAATAAATGCAAGTTCCTAAGTAATTAGAAAATGTGCCTTTATAGCCAATACAGAGCAGAAAATATGAGCTAAAACTTAAATGACTCAAGATCATAAGAAACTATAATTTTATTTTTTTTTCAATGCAACCCATATAGTTACCTAATTCCTATTCATTTTGTTTATATTGTGCACAGGTAATCATAAACTATATGGATAATTCCACCTAGAATTACTAGCAGGGAAGAAAATTCATCTCAGTATAAACCATAGAAAATGAATTTTGTTCCCCAACGAAAAATCCCTCCATAATTTTAAGACAAACGCCATACAACTTCTGTTTGTATTTCACTTCATGGAAATTAATATGCTCTAACAGTGAAGAATACTTTTCTTTAGTAAATGTCCATAATCATCCCATTTCTTTCATAATTTCTGAATAATTAGAGTACAGTTCCACAGGTTACACTAGTTTCAAGGCACTGGTTGAACGCTTTACTTTCGGAAACGCAGATAATTCCTATCTTAGAACATCAAATGCTTAACTCAACATAATAAAAGATACTTTTGTTGTTATGTGGCTGCTCTTTCTCCCCTCCTGGGCTGGGGGTTCCTAAAGACATATGATTGCTGAAGTTAAAAATGACATGGTCTTTAGTTACTATTTTTCCACTGTATAAAGTGACTTTCAATTCAGATTTACTTGTAAGTATTTAATTATTCTATTGCAATTGCATTTAGTTTGTTTTGGAGTTATAGCATTTTCAGAAAACAAACAAACAAACAAAAATACCCCAAAACCAAAAACCCAAAATGCCTCGGTGATAGACAGAATTTTTAAACATTCACACATATTATTACTTAAAATAATTATCTTCTCACTCCACATCAGTCTATATAGACTAGATGAAACATGGTCAAGAGGACTTTTTTACCGTGTTAACAGAGGCTACCTGACATCTTAGCTTTAATGCTAGAAAATAAAAGCAGTTTGTAATGTGTCCAGAATTGGCTTTCCTTTTCCCTTGCAGAGCACTTAAGTGTCATGTTAAGCCTCAGGCAGATCTGTCTAGAATTGTGTTTACTGTATTCCTTTCAAAATGCAGCACAGAATCTTATCGGTTATCAGTGCATAAAGTCTAACAGATTGCAGACTCAAATTTCCCCTTCCAGGCAATGTTGGGTTTCACTATTGTTTGCCATGACAAAGGTTTTCATGAATTCTACAGCTTGAATTTCTGTCTTGTTTTCCTTAGCATAACCCTCTAGGCGACCAATCAGCATTTTTCAACTTCTAGAAATTGTTCAAAATGTTACTACAAAAGCTGCAGTTAAGAATTCTATGTCTTGCTTTTGACTCCTTTTTTGAAAAAAGTTATACTGGGTAGTTTCAGTTGTACTGAAAAGAAGCAGCAATTAAACATTGTCTGCAGATGATGCTACCGTAAATGAGGTTGCCTGAATTTGGTGAAAGCAAATATGTTCGCAATTCACATATGGGCTGCAATTTTGAAAGTATAGGAGGAGGAAACTATCTTGGCTAAGCACAAACTTAGCTATGTAGACTTTTTTCTTTTAAATGTCAGAGCCATCCATGTATGACTACTTTCAGATAATTTAGAGACACTTTACAAATGTATCAGCTGTGGATCTGAAGAATTTCTTAGGGCCTGAGCTAATAATTTACATCCTTCTCATCAGAGAATCAATTCCAACTTTTAGGTACTATTTAAATCTAATAATTAGTTTATACATGGGCAGAGTACTTTCTGTTGACTGAATTACTATTTTCAGTCCATTCACATATTCTGGGTTTTACCAAACCCAGGGGATGTGATCGCTTAGTTATTTCTCTAATCTATCTCCTCCACACCGGCCCCCTTCTACTACCTTAGGTGAGGGCCTTGCAATTCCTTGCCAACCACTTAACTAGTCTCTTTCACTTCTAAATCATCTCCACACTGCTCTAAGAGCATGCCTCATAAATCCTTAATTTGATCATATCATTTCCCTCTTAAAATCCTTTAATGACACAATGTCTCCTACACTGTAAAATCCAAATTTCTTAGGAAGACCTGATGTGACTTTCATGGTCTGACTTTGCCAACGTTTCTAAATTTATCTCCCACAATATGTTATTAACTCCTCTGTCACCCCCAAACAAATATGCATTTCTACAATCACATTAACTTATTTTCTCCTCATTCGAATCTTTTTGTAAATCTTGTAGATTTGCTGTTGTTCACTTAGCTGGAAATGGTGTTCTGCTATTGCTTGTCACCCTTGTTGCACCTTATTCCCTTCTATTCGTCTATTAAGTCTCAGTTCCAATGCAGTTGCCCATGGGAAGCCTTCATTAATGTTCTCTGACAAGGTCAGGGATATTTTTGCTCTGTGTTTCCATAATGATAGCTACACCCCTGGCTTTTAGCATGCATGCATTATATTGGTGGAATTATTAGTCAACAAATATATACACACAGACACTGCATTAAACTGTAAACTTTTGAAAGTTTGCCAAATAGAATTTAATACATTTATTTGTTAGATAAATAATGAAAGTAATTGCCTGCTATAAACAAAAATTGAGAAATCTTTGAAGGCTACAACTCCACACATCAGTGTACTGTGTCTTAGATATTTTTCATTCAAATGTAGAGGTAGGGAATAAAATGAAATATAAGATGCTATCATATCCTCTGTGGATCTACAGTCCACTTTTCTTCTAAGGTCATTTTCAAACCTTAATATGTGTCTGAGATGCTTTCCTTCATCATAGTGGAATAAACTAAAATGGATATGCTATCAAGTCCCCTCTCCCTACAGACACACGCACACACACACACACACACACACACACACAGGCACATAGAAATGTTGGATCAAATATAATAAAATGTAATACCTTGCTAAGTTCTAAGTAATGAATGAAAAATCTTTAAAAATGAAAGAGAAAAATCTAAGCCACAGTAACAAAGAGAAGGCTGAAAACTTCAGCAACCCATTGCAACTGGGCTAGATATAGGCCCAGGGTCTTGGTGCTAAGATCTCAAGTTCTAATGATCTTATAAAATGAGGAGATGGCCACAGTTATGAATATTGGAGAAGTTACATTGGGCCCTTACCTAAACTCTGAAGCTTTGAAAGCTTTCTTATTCTCAGACAGTAGAAAACTTCATCCATCAATGAAAAGGATTGGGAAAGCTTTCAGTCTGTAAAAGGACTTGGGACCTAAACATAAGTTGTGGGCATAAAATACTACCTCTTAAAGAAAAGGAAAAAAAAGATAGGGCCTGTACAGAGATGATCAAGTTAAATGAAGTCACGAGGGTGGGCCCTGATCCAATATGACTGGTGTCATTATAACAAGAGGAAATTGGGACACAGACAGGGACAGAGGGAAGACAATGTGACGACATCTACAAGCCAAAAAGAGAGGTCTGGAACAGATCTTTCTTCACAACCCTCAGAAAGAACCAACCCTGCCGACAGGTTGATTTCATTCTTCTAGGCTCCAGAACTCAGACAATAAATTTCTGTGTCTAATCCATCCAGACTGTGGTACTTTGTTATTGCAACCCTAGCAAACTAATACAGCAAGTTACTAACCTTTCTGAACTGGCAGTTTTCTCGTCCATAAAAAAAGAAAACTAACTTACTTCACTGTGTTACTAAGAGAAATGAAACAAAAAAATGTGTGTGAAATTACCAGGAGCTCAGTAAAAATGAGGGCTTTACCTCCTCTATGGCCCTTCCCATGTACATTTGTCATTGCGTCTTTAGAAGGTCTGTAGAAGTTTAGAAGCTCTAAGTGGGTCACTTGATTCCTTAGGTTCCTGTATTTAGGAAATGTAAAGGGTAGAAGTCATCCAGTAAAAGTTCCCCATATAACAACAGATTAAGGATCATAGCTAAAGCCTTTGGTAATAAGATTATAATTCCTAAAGTTTTAATTATAAATTTAAACAGATATGATGATTCTAATACTTAATATGATGACCTTATCATACTTTGTTGGAAACTCTCTTCATCTTTTTTCAGTTTCATGTACCTGGTTTGTTTGGAGGAAATGCTCACTCCAGCCCGCTCCAACCCAAGAGAAAAAGGAAATATGAACACAGGGATTCTACTTGCCAGACTGTCACTCGTCTAAAGATGCCTCTAGAAAAAAAGATCAAACCAAAACTAAGCAATGTAAACAAGCAGAAATATAATAGCTTTGACTTTCTATGTTCCCCTTTTCATCAATTGTTTTAATTCTTAGAAATTTAGATTTTCTTTGAGAATACAGTGAAAACAGCCTCTCCCAAGAATTCAAAATCTTAAAGATACCCATATTTGCTTGTATTCAAAGAAGTGTTGGACAGAGTTCCCAGACTTTAAGAATTGCCAAGTAGCAGAAAAAAATTTTCAAATAGAGACTATAGTTTAGAATGAAAAACAAGCTATTTGATCTTCCTTGCCTTTTACCACTCAACCTCTTCCTTTCATTTGTTGTTTGAAAGCCCAATGTAACCCTTTTTTATAGTAGATTCTTGGTTTACAGAGGACTTTCAGATGCTATTAAGAGTCAGAGGTTAAAAAGAAGTCTTAAATCATTAGACACACAAGGCTAGATTTCTGAGGTTGAACAAATGTACAAATGTTTACACACTGTCCCAGGTCTGAATGATTACATTGTCTATAACTCTAGGCTCATGGCTTGAGAAAGATTATTTTTTTCCCATATTTTCCCATACATATTATGCTCCTTTATCCTCTACTACATTGTAAATTTCAAGGACAGTAAATAAGAGTGAAAATCAAGCATTTTTCTCACCAAACTATTTGAAAATATTTTAATCATTTTTGCTTTGTGTTTTAGAAATGGAACTGTATTAACTTAATAGTAAACATTTTTATGAACACAGCTACTACTCCTAAAATGTATTTTATATAGAAAGCACAAATGTGAAATATTTATGCAATTTTTTTTAACTTTATGAAAATATATGGGTCCCTGTAAAGAAAGAAAGGTATGAGTTTTACTTTTGCGACCTTTGGTGGATCCACCATTAAACTTAAAATTGTTGAAACAGTTTGCTGTATTAGAACTTAATTCCAGACTATGATTTACTCTCTCACCTTCTGTCAGGTGTCACTCACATGTCACCTTCTTCAGGAGGCCTTCTCTATCACATTTCAGCTCAATCCCTCCTCCCCACTTCATCATTAGGCTATGCTGCTACAAATTACCTGAATGAATTATTATTGTCCTCCCTGCATACATTATTTTAGATAGGTATTATACCAGTAATAGTAAATAGCTGAGACAATGAATTTGAAGCTGTCTTATTTAAAATCTCTATTTTAAAACATTTCTTGGGACTTCCCTTGCGGTCCAGTGGTTAAGACTCTGCACTTCCACTGCAAGGGGCGCGGGTTTGATCCCTGGTCAGGGAAATAAGATCCCGCATGCCATGCAGCGCGGCCAAAAAAAAGAAAAAAAGAAAGTAAAAAAATAAAACATTTCTTTAGGAAACAACCCACATTCTGAGATATGCTTTGTGCACACTGCAACGAATTACTGAAATCTATCTTTTCAAACTGAATACAGCAAAGAGAATTTGTATCCTCTAACATAGAGACTCAATATTTATACAATTAAACCTTACTGCTAAAGCTTAGGGTTTGGTTGAGTCTTTATAGGAAAACTAGAATCAGAGTCACATCCTGAAATCCAATTTTAAAAACTAAGAAAAGAAAAATTGTTAAACATGTAATTTTATGCAAATTTTATTGACTTTGAAATGTAAAAAAACAGATTACAAATTATGCTATATTACTTATAGTTAGAACAATTTTGAAGAAATGCTACTAAAGAATGAATTAACGAATCTAAAGAAGACACTGGCGCTACCACAGAGCCTTCTCAGTTGTGAATGAAATGTATTCCTGAGACTTGAATAAAAATTAAGCCTCTGTAACATGAATCTCATATGCTTGCTGGATTTCTGTTTCAAATCAGAGATTGTAACATTAACACCACTCAAAATTTTACCTTCAGGACTTTCAGGACCTCAGCAGATCATTGTTATGGATCAACTGTCTTATAAAAATTTTTCTGTAATAACGTTTCTTATTTCGATTAATAACTTTGTCTGTAAGTTTATTCAGCAAGATAACTGACATAAACTGGGATTGACATAAAGATAGTAAAAATTATTTTCAGTTTAATCTTGTTTCCTCAGGCTGAGATCTACAGTTGCTTAGTAATAGGGAAGTTTTTCTATACTCAAAGATCAGAAATGATCTCTTATTTCAGATTCGAAAAGATGATAGTACTGGTACTGAAAAAAATAGATGTATATTTTACATTTATTTTTGAAAGCAAAAGCTAAATGTGTGAGGTATTTGAAATCTAATCGATGCTCCATTTTGTTTGAGAGGTGGTATTAACACACACTAAACAATGTTTGACAAAGATAGCAGCTGTGTCCTTATTTTGCTTAAACCTAGAATTACTTGAGTCACCAAAATCTTCCAGGCTGGAAGTTGGCAAGCATTACCCTAAAATTTAGTTATAGTAACTTAGTAAAAGTACTTGGCATGACAGATTTGCACAGGAACTATTTCTCTGCGAAAGTTACAAAACAATTTTACAGACACACAGTCTGTTAACACAATTTGTCTTATACATGTCCCAAAGAAGACATGTGTAAGTTTGCTGCAGATCAGTCAGGGGCAGGGACATATAAGGAACTGAACACACCCCCGCCACCATCACCAAATAAAACTTGAAAACCTTTCTCTCCAGGTATATCTTACTTGCTGGATTTTTCTTTCTCACTTTATTTACAAACTCCTCTTTTTCTATTCATTTTCTCAGTAGTAGCTCCTTTGCTTTTCTCCATCCTCTCTCCTGCCTTTTTTTCCATACTTTTCTTTTTGTTTCCTCATCTCTTTTCTCTTGTCTTCACTTCTCTCTTGATTCTTGGTTCACTCACACACTCACTCAACACTCACACAGACTCACACACTCCTGGTTGTTTGTTTGTTTTTAGGATTTGGATCATTTCCACTGTGTTTTTTCCTGAGCATTCAGGAACTATTTCTTTGCCATCTCTTCTTTTGTTTCCCCTTCTTTTTATAAAACCATTAAAAAGAGAGAGAGAGAGATCTGTGGGCAAATTTGTGAATCATTAGGGGGTAGAGATGAATTTGGTAGTTCTTTGTTTTTAACTTTTTTAAAATTTATTTTATTTCATTTTATCTTATTTTATTTTTGGCTGCATTGGGTTTTCGTTGCTGTGCACAGGCTTTCTCTAGTTGGTGGAAAGCAGGGGCTACTCTTAGTTGCGGTGCACGGGCTTCTCATTGTGGTGGCTTCTCCTGTGGAGCACAGCCTCAGTAGTTGTGGCACACAGGCTTAGCTGCTCCATGGCATGTGGGATCTTCCCAGATCAGGGCTCGAACCCGTGTCCCCTGCATTGACAGGTGGATTCTTAACCACTGTGCCACCAGGAAAGCCCCGAATTTGGTAGGTTTCAATGCTATGTTTTATTTATGCCCACCTCATTTACATATTATTGTCACTGAATGAAAACAGCCAACTGAATCAGGTAGAATCATTTAAAAATAACTACTGCAAAATATCCTTATTACTTCTATCAAAATAATTTAATTTTTGCATGCATATTTTTTTCTCTTTCTACATACTTTTTTTCCCCCCACTACCCCCAAATTTGAGAGTTGAGATAAGGCTTTACATTTACTTAGTATCCCTAAATGCAATTCATAAGTTCCAGTATGAGGCCAAGATACATCACTATCGCCTACTGGGCTTGTTAGAAACTATTATTCCATTGAAATGCTGATGCTGTGAGTCTGGAGGAGACCCAGGAATTCGTATTCTTCATAAGCTTTCCAGCTGATTCTGACATGCAGCAAGTTCTGGAATCACTTCCAAGGCCTCAGCTTCTATCTTGTTCCAAGATGAGAGTAAGAACTTAATAACATAATCGCGGGGATAATGGGACCAGTACTCTTGTTCTCCCTGATGAATAACCTAAAGTTCAGAAGTGAAATTACGTTATTGACTAGACAAGAATAACTTGAATATCTTACGTGCAGGTAGGAGATGCCCCTATTATTTTTGTTTAAGTTAACATTAATATGACAAGTAAGAAAATGTTTCATGAAATTTTATAAGTTCAGCTTATGTATTTTCTTTATTAAATTAAAAAAATAATCTATTTTCTCATGAGAAATAAATGCTTAAGATTATGAACCACAGAAAGTGTGACTCTCCTGTGAAGCAAAAGACCAATTAGTCAATAATTTATTTATTTTATAAAATGTTATAGTTTTAATTCTGCTTCATATAACAAAAAACATTTTGTATGTCTAAAAGAAAATTGAAAAGTCCCTAAGGGAGAACGACAAGAATTTTTGGCCTTACTCCTGAGAATTTCCATATTCACATAACCTATTTGTAATTTTCATAGGATTTTTTTGAGGTTAAATTGACATATATTAGTTTCAGGTGTGCAACATGATTTGATATTTGTATATTTTGTAAAAGGATCACCACAATAAATCTAGTTAATGTCCATCACCACACATAGTTACAAAATTGCTTGTTTCTTGTGATGATGATTTTAGTCGATTGTTTATATTTTAATTTTTATAAATATATAACTTTGCAATATATTTTTATTTATGTATTCCCAGATTGTGTGTATGTGGGGATGCGATTTTCAAAAAAATAAAATAAGGGTGAAATTATTTTTTTATAAGATTACAACAAAGTTCTTCTTTTGCGACCTAAAAAGTGAGATGTCCACTTCTCATGTTTATCAAAGGGGGCTGTGCAGTACTCAGACTCCCTTTGTTGCCTTTTTTCTTTATTGCTCTGTGTTATACATGTCAGCTTCTAGGATGATTAATCATTTAGCCTATTAGAGTCAGGATGGATTTGGAAGTGTAAGATGGGATGAGTGATAAGAAGACAAACACATGGAAAGGAAAAACAATTTCCTGGCTTAATAAAATTAAAAATAACCCGCCCGCAAAGCCAGACAGGTGTCGCTGGGGTTCTGACTAATGGCACTTTTCTAATAGCACATTAGATGTGAAGCAACTTCTTATATTAACAGTGAAAGATTAATATTCACTGAAAATAAACATTAGATGGTGTTAAGAATGCTATGTGTGTATATAACATATATATGAGAAGCATATATGATAGAATGCTATATATATGTGTGTATCATATTATATATGATAGAATGCTATAAATCATCATATATATTACTCTCTTAGATAGTCTTGTCCTGACCTGATATTATACTTAAATCACCACAGGAAAAAAATATTGAGGATTTTCCTATAATACAGAAAATTAACATGAAGATGCAACTGAATTTTGAAATAAATTTGTTCCAAGTTGTACTTGAACCATAGTAAACATGAACAAATCATTGAGTGGGGACATATATAATTAGAGAAGTCCCTTAATTAGATAATTAAGGATTCACATTATCATCCGATGGGTCTCATATTCAGAAATTACCCTTGATTATGATCTAATGTTTGTGGGGCAGCATCATAAAAATTTAGTTCTGAAAGAGACTGGGAAAATAAGCTTTTAGTGTGGGAGATGAATAAAAATGAGAGAATCAACTCTGGTTTAAAGCAGTCAGAGAGATGGGTCTGTGGGAGACGGAAGTGTGAGCTGGGCTTAAAGGTGTCCAGATTCATTTAAAATAAATTTAAAAATAAAAACCTACTCTAAGTCCAAACCAAAAATACCTATTGGACCACTAGTTCATGATTTAGTCTCATGCCTTTATTTTTCCTCTAACATCGAGTTGTAATTTACATAAATAAAATTCCCCCATGTTAAGTATACAGTTTGATGAATTTTGTTTACCTTGTACCTTTGGGTAACTACCAACACAATCGAAATTTAGAACATCTTCCTTCAAAGAGTTCCCTCAACTTGCTTTCATTTTTTTTTTTAACATCTTTCTTGGAGTATAATTGCTTTACAATGGTGTGTTAGTTTCTGCTGTACAACAAAGTGAATCAGCTATATGTATACCTATATTCCCATATCCCCTAGCTCTTGTGTCTCCCTCCCACCCTCCCTATCCCACCCCTCTAGGTGGTCACAAAGCACTGAGCTGATCTCCCTGTGCTATGCGGCTGCTTCCCACATTTGGTAGTGTATATATGTCCATGTCACTCTCTCACTTCATCCCAGCTTACCCTTCCCCCTCCCTGTGTCCTCAAGTCCATTCTCTATGTCTGCATCTTTATTCATTTTATAAGTGAGCAAACTGAAATGTAGAGAGATTAACTGGTCCTGGGATTTGGCAAAAGCTTGTTGCAGTGACTGGTTTAAAATATATTAAATTTAATTTACAAAGCTTTCATTGTGGTCTGCTATGCTCCAGTCACCAAGAAGAAAATAAAGGGTGGGGGAGGAGACAGATGAGGTCACAGAGAAAGAGGTACCTGACATCCTGAAGAAGCAGAGGAAACCAGAGGAAGCTTCACTCAGGAATTGACCCTGGAGGTTAGATTTGACTCCCAAATTAATGAGTAAATAACTTCGGGAAGATTTATTTATTCATTCATATATTTATCCATTCTTTCAAGTAATATTTACTTCAGATTCAGCATGTGTCAAGCACTGTGACAGGATCTAAGGATTCAAGGGTGAACCAAAACAGGCACAGTGTCTTAAGATGACCAGTTAGCAGGGGATTGGGATTGGTGGGTTTAAGAATTCCTAAAGCATATACTGATAAAAAGTATGAGAAAATATTAAAGTGTCGGATAAGAAAGCGCATGGTTTAATGGTGGAAGGAGATTTCCTTGAGGAAGAGCATTTAACTTGTGATCTAAACGATTAAGTAAGATTGAATAGAGCAAAAGGAGGGAGAAAATATTCCAAGAGAAAAGAGGTGAAGACCTGAAATAGAAGAGGATATTTAGCTGAAAGAAAGCCAGTATCAAGCACCATGATTAATAAGGAACAGGAGAAAACAAAAGTGGAAAGAGTGGACATTCTGTTTA
>NW_006785067.1:1705437-1709296 GCF_000442215.2 Lipotes vexillifer
ATTTAGGATGCTGTTTAGTGCCTCTGAACTTCAGCATTAATTCTGATTCAGTAAGACTGTGGTGGGGCCCTGGAATATGCAATTCTAATAAGGCCCCAGGTGATGTGGATGTTGCCCTCCACTTACAACACTTTTTACAGTAGCCCTGCTGTGAGCCATCTTAAGCATTTGCAAATGGAGGCTATTAGAAGAATTTTAAACATGATCGTATTTTTGGTTTAAAAACGTGACCTTGACAACAATATGAAAGTTTTCTCTTAAGGCAGAGAGAAATCAAGGGCTTAAAAAAGTATCCCTTTTACTGAACCCAAATGGAGAAATTCAGGTAAGCTTAAATGAAAGTGTATTCTTATGTAAATTAGACGGTTGGGGATCCTTAGATCTTTCATAATGTACAAGACAGTTTTCATTTTTATAAAAACAATCATGACAGCTTGAATTTTATAAAAGTGACCAAGTAAATATTGGATTATTTTTAGGGAAAATATTTAGAACAAGCAATGATATTATTTTAATTAAGTGAGAATATGCACATATGGACTAGTTAAAAATTAAGGGTCTCAAATTTATCTGTATGATGAAATATAGTTAGGGGAAAGCAGTGACTGAGAATACTGCCAAGATTGCTCTCACTTTCTGATATAAAGAATGGTTAATATTATTAACATATAAAGAGCTTTGACAAATGAATAAGAATACAGAGATGAAAACCTTGTGAGGGAGGTTTTCAAAGGATTTGAATGGTTAACAGAAAAAAATAAGGCAAATATCTATTAAGTTCATAAACAGCTATCTATTTGATATAAATAATAATAAAATAAAGAGATATTAGACTAATTATCTTTTGTTCCATTTAATCAAGTTTGTGAAGATTAAAATTATTAATAATAACTAGTGTTGTGGATAGTGTGAGGAAATAGGTATTCTACACAGTTCATGGCATTCTTTTTTTTTTTTTTTTGAAGTATAGTTGATTTATAATATTGTGTTAGTCTCAGGTGTACAGCAAAGTAATATATGTATATGTATATATCTATATTCTTTTCAAAAATTATTTCCATTACAGTTTATTACAAAATATTGAATATAGTTCCCTGTGTTATACAGTAAATCCTTATTTATCTATTTTATATATGGTAGTGTATAATTGTTAGTCCCATACTCCCAATTTATCCCTTCCCTCTCTTCCCCTTTGGTAACTGTAAGTTTGTTTTCTATGTCTGTGAGTCTGTCTCTGTCTTGTAAATAAGTTCATTTGTCCTTTTTTTAAGATTCCACATATAAGTGATATCGTATAATATTTGTCTTTTTTTGTCTGACTTACTTCACTTAGTATGATAATTCCTAGGTCCATCCATGTTGTTGCAAATGGCATTATTTCATTCTTTTTTATGGCTGAGTAATATTCCATTGTGTGTATATGTGTGTGTGTGTGTGTGTATATATATATATTTATATTTATATACATACACACACCCCTTCTGCTTTATCCATTCATCTGTTGATGAACACTTAGGTTGCTTCAGTGTCTTGGCTATTGTAAATTGTGCTGCTATGAACATTGGGGTATATGTATCTTTTCAAATTAGAGCTTTCATCTTTTCTGGATATATGCCCAGGAGTGGGATAGCTGGTTCATATGGTAGCTCTATTTTTATTTTTTTTATTCTTTTTAATTTTTTTAACATCTTTATTGGAGTATAATTGCTTTACAATGGTGTGTTAGTTTCTGCTTTATAACAAAGTGAATCAGCTATACATATACATGTATTCCCATATCTCTTCCCTCTTGTGTCTCCCTCCCTCCCACCCTCCTTATCCAACCCCTCGAGGTGGTCACAAAGCACCAAGGTTGCTCTATTTTTAGTTTTTTATGGACCTCCATACTGTTTTCCATAGAGGATGCATCAATTTACATTCCCACCAACAGTATACAAGGGTTCCCTTTTCTCCACATGCTCTCCACCATTGATTGTTTGTAGACTTTTTGATGCACAATGCCTTTGGGTAATGGCATAATACCTTTGTTAGATAACATCTCCCAAAATTGTAAATGTGCACATTGCTTGATCTAGCAATGCTACTTCTAGAAAATTGTTTTATAGACACATTTACTGTAGTATACAAAGACTTATCCTCAAATTAGTTTATTATCACCTTATTTATAATAACAAAAAGTGAAGATATAAAAATTTATCAATAGGAAATTGGTTAAGCAAATATGGCATATGTTTTCAATACTATGCAGTTTAAAAATAATAAAAACTATATATACTGACAATAAATAATAACAATAGCTCACATTACTGAGCACATATAATGGGTTAGAAATTTTAAAACTATCTTAGAATAATGATTAATGTATAAACTGAGGCACACAGAGGTTGAGTAGCATACCCAAAGTCACAAGGCAGAGCTTCAGTCTTAACCCAAGCTCTTAGTCTATACTAAACTAACCAAAATATGGTAACGTTCTGTAATATAGTGGGAATATTTATACTTACATACTTATATGTGTACATATTTATATACATACCTATATATGTAGATACATACATTCATACAACACACACACACACACACACACACACATATATATATATGATCCTAATTGTGTTTAAAATAATAAGGATATATATTTTTATATGTACATAAAATCTCTGAAGGGGTAAATAGTAAATAGATACCTTTTAATGTTTATCCCAGGAAAGTAGGATTGGAGGTTATAGGACTCTCACGTCTTGTTTTCTGCACCTTTGCAACTTCTTTATTAACTTTTATTACAACTGTGCATTACTTTTATGTTTAAAAATGCAAAGCTAGACAAAAAGTAAAAGAAGTTTTTATATCTAATGAAATTACATATCAAATGGAATTTGGAAAACCCTTATAGGAAGTAACATTTTATTTTTCTTTAAAACAAATACAATTTTTAAAGGTTCTGCATCTTTGTAGTTAAGAGAATCAAGACGTGGCTGATCCATTTTGGTTACCCTAGTGTTATGTATTGACTGCCATTGCTGAAATTCATTTGCAGTAGTCTACACCGATTGTTACGATGTTGCGATGAACTGTAAGGACAGCCAGGAGGTCATTCATACTATCTGCATGGATACGACCACCCCACCTCATATCATGGCAACAGGAGGGAATTTCCATTGCCTTCTGCCCAATTAAATTATTAGAGCTAATTTTCTAACTGATGAATGACACAAACTTAAGATTATGTTTACTCAGTTACATGTTACCTAGAAAATAAACTACTACAGAACAAATAGGATTATGAAACTTAGAAAACAGTCACTGAATTTTGACTAAAGCTGTTTATGAGAGCTTTAGATGGAAAAAAACCTAATATTTATTGAATATGTCATACATTTTATCTATAGTAAGTAATTTGATTCTTTACAACAAACCTATATGGTAAAAATTCTTCCCCATACATCCTCCACTCTAACTCACCACCTCATGGGAATGTTCAAAGATTAAATAACTTCTCCAAAGCAATACTCTAATAAGAGATAGTGGTGGTGTTTAAGCAAAGATCTATTTGGCTGCCCACTAAAATTTTCTTATGTATGTTTCCCTATTAACTTGGTATTATCCTCATTTTCATCTAAGTCAATGTAATTCACTTTATTTAAAATATGACTTCTAGTTAAAAAATATACTAAGGGGCTTCCCTCGTGGCGCAGTGGGTGAGAGGCCGCCTGCTGATGCAGGGGACATGGGTTCGTGCCCCAGTCCGGGAAGATCCCACATGCCGCAGAGCGGCTAGCCCCGTGAGCCATGGCCACTGAGCCTGCGCGTCCCGGAGCCTGTGCTCTGCAACGGGAGAGGCCACAACAGTAAGGGGCCT
>NW_006785067.1:1709418-1720337 GCF_000442215.2 Lipotes vexillifer
ATATATATATATATATATATATATATATACACTAAGGCATTTACTCTTCATAAATTTAATGAGCTAATTCATGTGAAAGTTTCTAATTAATATGATTCTAGATAATTTTTTGGATAACATATTTTAGTATCTTATTTTTAATATTACTATTAAAATCAATATTGTCATAATTTTCCATTAAAATCATATAAAACAATTATATATGTTCAGTGTTAATAGGTTATCTTATTTCACCATAGTTGTAAAATCTGAAATTCCCTACAATGAGTAATATTAATTCTACTTTAAAATGTGAATTTTAAAATGAAAATGTATTATACATACTTTGGTTTTGCATTTTAACTATAAACATAAAATTCCTTTTTGGAAAAACTGAACCTATTTATAAGTGTTTTATAGTATGATATTAGTGTACAAGTTTAAATCTGAGAGCTTATTATTTATAATTAAAATTTTTCTATTAAATGTTACTTTTAAAATTGTATCTGCAATTTTAATATTTGAATAGACATTTTAATTGATGAATCAATTCATGTAATTTTAATGTTTTTAAAGTATCTAATAAGTTAATCATTTTATTTTCTAGATTAAAATATAAACAAATGCTGGATAATGAAGAGATTTTTGTTTATCAAATGTGCTATTTGAGTTCAGGGTAGCCTTTCAGTGTTAGTGGTGACTACATCTGTTTGCACAAACAGCATCTCTGAGGAGTGAAGTTCTTTGTTCTGGTGGAGAGTAGGCCTGCTTACTGGCAAAGCCTACCTTCCTGCCCTATTACTGACCTCGACTTTGACCTGGCTGGACCACCCTCACAAGAATGGAGGGTAATAAAGTCCTCTGGCTGACTCGAGCCTGAGTTTAAGTTAAGCAGATATAATCAATCACCTAAAATTAAGTGTTGTGGTTTTGTGATGTGGACATTTACTGGGGACAGAGCTGAGATCACCAAACACCATTCATTTAAGTTTTCAGGGCTGTCTCAGAATAGGATCAAGGGTATTTTAACTAGTACTTCAGGAACTGTTTACCAGATTTGGAGTACAGACATATGATCTTATAAGCAACAAAACAAAACAAAACAAAAAAAGCAAGCAAGCAAGAAAAAAAAGGTTGGACTTACTGATTTGTAAACAAGGAGTTAAAAATAGCTAAAATTCCTTCAGGAAATAATTACTTTTCTAAATTTATCTCAAACTTTGGTTGGGTTAAACTCATTAACAGCTCACATTTCTCAGTTGATAAGCTATACAAAATATTTTGTGTCTTAAAATCAATTTTGCAGTATTAGACAAATGATCGTACTGTGTTTAGATCTACTTTTCAGGATGTTATTCCAAAAGTCTTGGTCCTTCTCCCCCTACTCATCTTTCCCAAAGCATTTTAGTGCTTCTAAAGGTCAAGATTCTCTTGGACTGTTTTAAATGACCCTGTCTCCTAAATTCCAATCTTACTTTGACCTTTTCCTTTTTAACTGTACCCTCAACATCCACACAGTATTGAACAGAAAAAAAAGAATAGGAAGAACTCCTTTAACCAGGTAAAGCAAAGCTGCATGTAGCACTCTAATCCACCTAGCAAGAAGCAGGGTTACGTCTTGTGTACAGAGGTTTGGAACATCCTGTCAAATGGTTGTCACTGATGAATGTATCTTCAGCCTTGGAGAATAGAACCGAAACACCATTAGCCTATTTCTCTCTGACTGAAGTTCCACATGCTTCACTAGCAAATCACTTGCCTGGAGACCATAAATTAAGATTTTTTAGAGTCTGTTGTGTATACATAGTTACCGGGATTTCATGTCCTTTCCTCTTGTCTAAACTAGATAGTAAGTCTTTAGAGTTTGTGTCTTATATGTTTTTTAACACTTCCCACAAAACCTATAGTTAAAGTATGTACTGTGTAGTCACTTGGTATATGTGAATGAGTTGATGAGGTTAATTTGTTTTGAACTTTACTCACAATAGTTTTATTCTTAAATAAAGTCTGAGATTTTACCTCCATGATTTGGGGACACTTCTTGAAAAGCTCCCTGGCATGGTGGACTTTTAAATCAAATACTATACCATCTTGATGACAGTAAATAATTTCTCTATGCTGGTAATAGAAAATCAGGATAGATAGCTCTAGATAACACTCTTAAAAGTTGTGTTACTCGACAGAAAGAATCCTGACTCAATAAAATCAGAAACTCAAACCTGCAGAAGTAATTGGCTCTTGGTTACAAGTTTATCAGAATTTGTAAGTAATCCTCATCAGATTGCTCCTTGAACAATGCATTATTTCTCTGAGCAGAAGGGGAGCATGTCACTTCCCCAGCTTGGTGGACTTTATATAATGCTTTCCTTGGGAACCTGACCAAAATCTTCTCATCCACCTGTTCATGAGGTCTCTGAAATAAATATGACTATAAACGACCTCTCTAAAACCCTGAAACTTGCCTTTACATGTCACCCCAAAGTATCCAACTGGGGTATGCCATTCCATTATGCTCTCACTGGAAGTATAATTTCTTGCCTCAAATAATCCTCCCTCTCCACATGTGTAAATCCATTTCCAAACTCCCAGGGGAAGTTAGGATGTAGGTGAATGAAAAAAAGAAAGAGAAAGAGAGAAAGAGAAACTAAGAAAGAAAGAGGTTATTCATATAGAGATTGCTGATTGGTTTATACTTTCTAAGTTTATTATAATTAAAATGAGGAAGTTATCAATTTGATTTTCTCAAAGTATTTATTGATTTATACTTCACAATCATCAGTAAACCCATTTTGTTTTTTTTAATCATGTATTTAGACTTGCCCTTATTTATTTATTTATTTATTTATTTTATTTATTTTTTTTTTTTTCCTTGCGTTATGCGGGCCTCTCACTGCCGTGGCCTCTCCCATTTGCGGAGCACAGGCTCCGGACGCGCAGGCTCAGCGGCCATGGCTCACGGGCCCAACCGCTCCGCGGCATGTGGGATCTTCCCGAAACGGGGCACGAACCCGCGTCTCCTGCATCGGCAGGCGGACTCTCAAGCACTGCGCCACCAGGGAAGCCCGCCCTTATTTATTTTTAAATAATATTTGAACTTTACTATATATTTCCTGATATAATTTAACAAGGTGGAAGAGCTGAATAAAATCAGAAGATTCTAACTAGCTGCATGGTTTGGGGGCATGTCACAAAAAACTTTGAGCCTCAGTAATTTCATTTTAAAAATATTTTAAGGGTAAAACTAAGTAATTAAAAAAGTCCTTTCAAAGCTTGTCATTTCTATGGTCCAGATGAAATTCATAAAATCAGAGCATGGTGGTGAAACACAAAGTAGTTTTTAGTAATTTCAATTCTGTTTTGGGCTGCTTTTTTATGTCCTAATGTTATTTTCTCCTTTATTCATATGAATTAGGCTGAAAAAACTTTAAAAAATATGTTGTAAATGCCAACCTTTGTGGTGATGAAATAAATACACCTAAATATTAAATATGTTTTTTTCTTCCACGTGCTACCTCTATTTAAGGTCCATTTTATTTCTCTTTTAGTTTTTTCTCTTTAATGTTTACATAGTATACGTTGTTTTCAAGAGAACACAGTTAAATCTGTATCATTTTGGGGGAGCAGTATAATATAAACTTTTCTTGACCTGTTTAACTGAAAATAATTTTTGTTAAAGTCACTCAGCAGTTTCATTCATACACACACACACACACACACACACATACATAACACACAAAACTTCCATGATCTGGAAGTTACTCAAATGCAATTAAGGAATAAACAATTCCACCTTCTAAATATTAATACAGAAATACTATTTGATTTAATCTAGAATAAAAAAGAATAAGTAGACTTACTGAGTTGAGGAGTCAGATATTAAGTTTTGCTGCTGAAGCAGATGGAATTTGCACGTCAGGGGAGGAATCAGCACAGAAAAGGGATTAAAAAATTGGAGGTAGAGGGTGGTGCCCAGTCTTGGCTGAAGGCATGTACAAAGGGAGACTGAGAAATGAAGAGATCACAGGCTGTACAGACCTGGGAGACATTAGATATCTTGACTAGATTAAGTATGGAAACAACCTGGTCACCTCAGGCATTCAGGTGAGACCACAGGAAAACCATGCCTTCGTGATAAGACCTATGTTCTGAAGTAAGGGCCAAGACCTAAGATAAAGTGGGAAAAACAAAATAAAGCTAACAAAGAATAAACTAAGCCTGAACAAATCTCCACACTTTTTAAGGGTAGATAACATAATCAAAACTTTCTATATAGTTTAATCCATTTTCTCACCTATATAACAAAAGATTTCTAGACGTTAGAAAACAAGAATAGTAACCACATCAAAAAAAAAAAAAAAGAGTAGCCAATGTAAACAAAATTCCAATATGACCCATGTATTCAAGAGTTAAAGGAAAACATAATGAAGATAAAAAGTTGAGGAGTCTTGGCAGAGAAATGGCAAAAAATAAATAAATAAATAAATTCTATTGAAAAATACAGTAACTTATCTGAAAAGTTCACTGGATAGGTTTAACAACAAATTAAATCATGCAGAAGAAAGATTGAAGATAGATTAATAAATAAAAGAATGATAAAAGATTGAACAGCATCAACAGAGGCTTAGGACTAATATACACTATTAATCATTGTAACATATATAATTTGCATATAATCCAGGTATAACTGGAGTCCAAGAAGGAGAAAAGAGAATGGTGCAGAAAACAATATTTGAACAAATAATTGCTGAAATATCTCAACTTGTAGATCTAAGAAGGTGAGCAACTTAAAGCAATATAAATAAAAAGAAAACCCTACCTAGGCATATCATAGTCAAATTGATTAAAAGCGAAATAAAGCTATCTTAAAAGTAGCTAGAAGAAAGGTATACATTATATACTGGAGACCAGTAGAATAGAAATGGATCAAAGACTAGACCACATGTCAGTAAACTAAGGCCTACAGACCAAATATGGTATGAAAACTGTTTTTGCATGACTCACAAACTAAGAAGGTTTTTTACAATTTTGAAAAGATATTCAACATATTAGACTTCAGATAGATGAAAAATTCAAACCAGAATGCGATAGTATGCAGCCACTATATGGCTAAAATTTAAAAATTAAGCAAGACTGCCAACACCAAAATTAAGCAAGACTGCCAACACCAAAGCATGTGGAACTGAAAATCTTGTTCATTGCTTGTGGTTGTATAAATTGGCACTTCGAAAAACATTTTTGTCAGTTTCTTATAAAGTTTAAAATACTTAATGGCCCAGCAATTCACTCCTCTTTGTTTACCAAAGAAATAATAAAACATATATCAAGAAAAAGATTTGTACAAAAATATTTATGGTTATTGAAAGAAGACAAATTCCAAAATGTGTACACTGTTTGATTTCATTTATACTAATTTCAAGAATAGGCAAAACAAACAATGGTGAAATCAGAACAGTGTCTATGGAGGGTGGTCCTAAGAAAAATTCTGTGATGTGCTTTTTTTTTTTTTTTTGCAGTTTGCGGGCCCCTCACTGTTGTGGTCTCTCCACAAAAAAGCCCGATGTGCTTTTTTATATTTAGATTCAGGTGTTGGTTATCCAAATGTGAATATTAGTGAAAACATGAAGAGTATATTAAGATCTGTGCATTTTACTTTTTCAAATTTCACTTTGTTAAAAAAAAAAAACTATTAGAATGAGATTACTGAAGTATATAGGAAAATACAGTATATTATAATGTATATGGCCAGATGATGGCTACAAGACTAAATTAAGACATTTAGTATAGAAGCTTTTTAACAGGAAAGTGGCATGATTGGTTTTAGGAAGATAAGTTGAGCTGCAATTGCCAGAGGAAGGAGAGATGATGTATCAAAAGGAACGATGGAGAAGAGCAGAAAGACTGTACAATTTGGGGAATAGGATCTGTGGCACTTAGGATGAAGAATATGGGTTGGCTATTATCAAAATGAAATCATTCACCAGGAATTATTGGCAATTTACTCACAAATCAGGCAAAAAGTGGAAAGATTGCTTTGGTATTTGCTCAAACCTGCCTTGATATTTGTTATTTCAACTCATAGGCTGTTAATCTTAAATTCTAATCTTCTTATTATATGAGTGGAGAGATGAATGGATGGATGGATGATTGAATGGATGGATGAATTGATAATCATCTCTTCTTTGATTTATCAGTGCTTCCTGTACAGATTATTGATCCCTCTGAATCTCATAACTCTTGATGTACCTCTTTGCTAGAGATGGTGAAAAATTGTCATTAAGTAATTGTGTAGAGAAATTAATGTGCTGAATTTTGAGAAAATTCCACAGTTAAGTCTTATTTAGAAATAATTGTATTTTATCACCCCCTTTGAAATAGAGATAAGATTTCTGTACTTCATAGGAATGATTTGCAAATTAATTCATTAAGGGCCTTAAAGTAGGGGCATCCCTGGTGGCGCAGTGGTTGAGAGTCTGCCTGCCAATGCAGGGGACACGGGTTCGAGCCCTAGTCTGGGAGGATCCCACATGCCACGGAGCAACTGGGTCCATGAGCCACAACTACTGAGCCTGTGCATCTGGAGCCTGTGCTCTGCAACAAGAGAGGCCGCAACAGTGAGAGGCCCGTGCACCGTGATGAAGAGTGGCCCCTGCTCGCTGCAACTGGAGAAAACCCTCTCACAGACACGAAGACACAACACAGACAAAAATAAATAAATAAATTTAAAAAAAAAAGGGGCTTAAAGTATCCTTAAAATTAATTACTATATTGGTCTAACTACTGCATTATTATAAACTTTAAAATCTGCCACTTTCCTTAATCTTTGTAAACTTGAAATTCCATTTCACCATTGAAATAAATTATTTTCATTTTTCTCTTAAATTGTGCTGCCTATTATGCCACAACAATGCATTGTGATTTCAGTGATTACAGGAGATGGACTGCTTATAGGGGTTTAAGATACACAATGTAATATTTGCTTTAAAAAGTGTGAAAAAGCCTATTAGGTTTGTAACCTATAAGTGCTTTGTCAATTTCAGAAGCACTGAAAGTGCTTTATGATTGACTAATAAAAGTAACTAGATTTAGTGTTTCCATATGCTTTTACTGGCTATCCAACAGCAGCAGGCAGGAACAAAGGATAATTTGTACATTAAACAGTTGGAAGTGTTTTCCCTAACCCTTTGGATACCCAGATAAGTCACTTTCAGAGGTCTTACTCTTGAGAGATAAAACTTTGTTGGCTATTTTAATGTATGCATGTTGATATGAGGATATATAAATGAGTAAATGCATAAAATAAATTCTTAATTTTATTAATTTTTAATATATTAATATAATCCTATTTATCCTTCCATAGAGCCAGACTTCTGCAGGATATTCTATAGTTGACAAATCATTTTCATACTACAGCTCCCTTACAGCATAACCTAGGATACAGGTTTATTGGCTATGTGAAATTCTAAAGCAGGTGAACTTAGTCATTAGTACCCACCTCACTTTTCTTCTTTTTTCTCCTCTTAGGTACAGTTGCCTCTTGCCTCTCTATATTTCATAGATATGTAGTGTGTCTTTACCAAACACTCATATTCTGTAAACATTGTTTTTCTCACCCTTTCAAAATTTACTTTTCTTCCTCCCCATTCTTTCAGTGTTCTGCTCTCTGCCAGGTGAGACAAAAGTTATTAAATAACCCAATATAAGTCATGTGTTCGTACTGTTGGTAATAGGGAACAATGCAGAATATATCCCCAAATAAAGGAATGACCCAGCTACCAAAGAGCATAGGCAAGTAGGGGAAAGATTTTTTAAAGTTTGAAAATCAACAATAAATACTGCAATTTAAAAATAAAAGCCTAATGTTATTCCTGACAAGAAAGGGAAAAAATATGTGCTCATATTGCAGATGGGCTGATTAAAATATTTCTTTCTAGCAGATAGGTTGAATAAAATATGTTGTCCTGTACTGAAGAGATAAATTCACAGGCAACAATATTTTCACTAGTGGAAAAGAAAGAAAATAGTGAACTAAAATGTTGAACTCAAAGTGTTAGAAAGAGAACAAGGAAATTCTAAAGAAAATAGACACATCTGAAAAAAAGTGGAGCCAGAAGTGGAAACCTATGTTATACAATACATATATTGTAATGTAATATATTATATATGTATATATAATATGTATACATTTATGTACAGGCACACATGTATATATACATATTTGTGTATCTCTATTTTAAAATCATAAAAATCTATTTTAAAAACATAATATAGGAACAATAATAATTAAGATACTAATAAACAGGATGTGAACTATTTTAAAAAATCATTTGCTATGAGTCAGGAAAACCTATTCTAGATTTTTAAGGATGATTTTCTATTTGGAAATATATTAAAAAACATAATAGGTGAGATTAATATACAAGAACAATTGATATTAAATTCAATTATCCTTAATTTTCTGTGATGGAAGTTATTTAAAACTTATTTTCAATGTTTCATTTAATAGTACACCTCTAATATTGCTTTATTACCTGTGGCCCATGGCTGAATGTTATGGCATCTGTAAACTGGCTGTTGAAAAATAAAGGGAGAAGAAGGAATTATTTTCCCTTAAATACACTTCTTGTTACTTAGAAAATTATCTTTTAAAAATAATTCATGTCACATTATACAAATAAGGTATTACTGCTACCTTCCAAAGAAATATGAGATAACATGAAACTCCAATGTATACAGTCAGGTAACCACTGTCCCTTTGTTTTGATATTTAGAATACTTTTATGCTATAAGAATAAAAGAAAACATACCTCGTAATAATTATTGACCTTGGGTATATCTTTAAAGTGGGATAACTTAAGTTAGAAGAAGTCAGAGAAAAAGATGAGACTAAACTTATACATCTTTAACTTGCATCTTTAACTTGCATTACTAAATTCAGAGGAGCCAAAGTTTTCACTACTGCTTGTAAGACAAGTAAAAGTTGGAAATCCAAAAGAAAAAGAAATTTAGCTCTAGCCATGGGAAAGTGTGGATTATTTTTGTGGGAAAAGAAGATTTTACTAATAAAGGCTGAAACAGGATTTATTCTATTAAAGAATCTTGTCCTGGAGTTTTATGCAAGGTTGCTAATTCACAAATTGAGCAAAAGAAGTACCTTCAGATTGAAAAGTCATACCAGGTCCCCTTGAAACAATCTCCCTGGTTTGCTACTTAGGGTGAGTTCTATCAGTTATCTCGTAGTACAGAACAGATCACCCAAAACGTAGGTGTTTAAAACCTCTGACATGTATCATTGCTCATGAATCTACAAAGACAACAGGGCGGTTCTCTTGGTCCTGGCTGGACTCAGCGCATCTCAGCTGAGCTTTCTCAAGCGTCCAGTCGGCTGGCAGCTCATCTAGGGCTTGGCCAACGCTGAAGCAGTCTAAGACGTACAGGTTTGGCAGCAATCCAGCTACTGTCTGGGGCGACAGGGGTACATGGACCATGGCTCTTTCATTATCCAGCAGGCTAGACAGAGCTTACTTAGCAGCCGAGTGCAAAGAGCAAAAGTAAAGGGCCCAGTGGGCTAGTGCTTTTCAAACCTCTGTTTGCTTGGCTAATCCCCTTGGCCCAAACAAGTTTCATGGTTAAACCAGATTCAGTGGGTGGGGAGATGATAGACATTTTTCCTTTATGGGAGGTGGGGAAAACTATAGACACTTTTACAATGGGTAACAATACCAAAGCAATACCTCTATCAGATGGCACCATCTACTTCAGCATTTCTGGCATTCTCTGATATTTTGAAGCAGGAAGGTTATGGAGTAATTGATAGCAGTTTCATTTCTTATAGCAACTACTATTCTCCACTTTGTCCAGCTCCTCATTTTCTTTGGTTGTATATACACTAGGTCAATCAAATAAAAAATTCAATTCAATATTATTTTATATTAACAGAAGATTATTTTCTTTACAAAAATTATTTTTACTTTTTTGAATTTTATTTTTTTATACAGCAGGTTCTTATTAGTTATCTATTTTATACATATTAGTATATATATATGTCAATCCCAATCTCCCAATTCATTCCACCACCACCACCCCATCCCTCCACTTTCTCCCCTTGGTGTCCATACATTTGTTTTCTACATCTGTGTCTCTATTTCTGCTCTGCAAACCAGTTCATCTGTACATTTTCCTAGGTTCCACATATATATGTTAATGGATAAAGAAGATGTGGTAATATATACAATGGAATATTACTCAGCCATAAAAAGGAATGAAATTCAGTCATTTGTAGAGATGTGGATGGATCTAGACATTGTCGTACAGAGTGAAGTAAGTGAGAAAGAGAAAAAACAAATATCGTATATTAATGCATAAAATTACTTTAAATTTGAAGATTTTTTTTCAGAACAAAGAAGTCATTCTTTGATAGGGAAGAACTTATTTAGGTTGGCTTACTTGGCAGATGTTTTTGATTATACAAGTGAGACCCATTTCAAGTCCTTATAACTGACATTATAGACAGTGCTGATGAACTACAAGCTATGTTGGCAAACCTTCTTTTCTTGAACTTTCAAAGTAGAGTACAATATTTCTGACATAGTAAAACACTATAAATTTAGTGGCAAACAGAAATGTCATATAAGGAGAAACACCACAAAATTATTTTGAAAACTATTTTTGCTCAAACAATCTTAAAATTGAATCTCAAATTTGAAATCTATTTCCTATGACATGTCAGTGTGGTAGAACTTACCAATGATTTTGTCACCAGCCTGAGACAAAAGAAGTAATTATACGAATGAAGAAATGCAGTGATGCATGATTTGAGGTGTTGGGAGGAAGTAGACTTCCTTTATTTTGTGGATTCTATATCCCTTCCTCATCAGAACTGTCCCATCCCTTGGTCTTCTTTCTCTATCACAGGGGTAGGGACTTCTACTCAGTTTTCCCTA
>NW_006785067.1:1720347-1814952 GCF_000442215.2 Lipotes vexillifer
AGGGAAGCCATGTTCCTCTAGGACACTGTCGTTTAGTCTAGGGTGGCTGTATGGCTTGGGGATATAGCAAGAGAAACTCAGAGCTCTGAAGTCACACAAGAGCTAGAGAGTAACCTTATTTAAATGTTGATCCAGCTACATATTCAAGTTCATCTCTTTGAACTCTCTAGTTATGTGAGCTATAAATTATTTTTTTTATTTTAAGGTACATTGATTTGTGTACAAAATAGTTTTGAACTAAAACTACTGTTTTTCTGAATTAGGGTGTTCAGCACTTGTTGCCCTCAAATTAACAACAAAGATCAAATAAAATGATTATTTTTATATCAAAGAACTTTGAAAAAATTTGAATTTTAGTGAAGTTAAAAATTTGTTTAATAACTGACCTTGATTTTTAACAACAGTAAAAAATATTTTAAGATAGTAATTAAAAAACCAAGCTATGAAAAACAGGTGAAAATAGAAGTGAATATGTATTAAATATTTTTGGAAGATATGACATAGTCTATTTAAAAGAATGGTAAACATATTTAGTAATGCAAAAATAAACACATCTATATGAATGAATCAAAACAGAAAGGGAGATATATACAACAATCATTACAAGCTTGAGTTAATAGCTAAATTATAAAAAATTAAATATATAATTTTAAAAGACCTAAAAACAATAATCACTAAAAGTCTTAGATCAGTAAATGAACAACACATACATTTTACACACGAAAAAGAATGTAACTAGCAAAAATGACCCAAAAAAGTGTGCAAAAAATTATAACCTTCATTAGTACTTGAGGAAAGAGAATAAAAGGAATCATGAGGTTTCACCCATCCAATCAACCTGAAAAGAAAAAGGGAAAATACAGTGAAACTGTTACTTTCTTACATAGTCAATGACATTTTTTAATATACATAACATTTTTCAAGGATATTTGTCAATATTTTTCAAATATTAAAAAAGTTCACATTATTTTTGTCATACCACCTCTGGGGATATACTGTATGAATCTAATACAAAACTAGGAAAAGGTACATTTAGAAAGCTGTTAACATCAACATTTTTCATAACGCTGAAAAATGAAAAGCAATGTAAAGGTCCAGATATGTGTTTCTGTTAAATTCTTATACATCCTTTACATTTACAAGGAATACCTTACAAGCTTTAAAAATGAGGATTTTGAAGACCCTGAAGCAATGGATATTTTTTGATGCAGTAGCAAATGGAAAAGTGGTATACAAATAGTATGTCCACTACAGTTATAACTATGTTATAATTAAGTTACTGTTAATTCTCTTATTTAATAAGTAGCACCAGGGAATTCACCAGCTCTTTGAATATCCAAAGTAATTTGAATCCATACTTCATACAATACAACAAAAGAAGCTGAAATTGCATCAGAGAATTTAAGGAGGAAAAAATAAAGCATAAAAGCTAGAAGAATAAAACATAATATCCACTGCTTTTTGGATGGAAAACTACTTGCTGAGCTTGAATATGTTGAAACAGAGGGAAATATATTGCTCATTACAAATATACATATTTAAACTCCTGGTTACCAAATGAAAACAGGACTAAAATTAATAGTAAACATGACAATAGAAAACAAATTGGATAATACAATAAAATTTCTTAAAATAAGAGTACTAAAAAAGAAGTAATAAAAATAGATATGGAGACATGGAGATTCAGGTAGACACCAATATAATTCACAAAATAAAATAAAAATAGGTAACAAACATATGAAATATGTTCAGCTTCTTATTAATGAAAAATGTTAACTTAAAAGGAAATACTTTCCTTTGTTTATCAAACAGGAAAGGCTTAACAAATTATGTGATGCAAGGAAGGTAGAGTCAGATGGCTCTCACAAAAGACCAAAGGTATCAACAATTGATATTACCTTTCTGGAAAGCAATTTGGCAAAATATATCAAAATGTTTGTACTCTTCAATCCAGTAATTTCCTTTCTGAAAATCTAAGTCAAGGTTAAAGATTTTTGCAGTTAAAGATTTTGACACAACAATATTTATTGTAACAGTATTTAACTTGAAAAAATTGTAATGGTCAACACTGAATGAATGATAAAGTAAATTATAGTATCCATATGATAGGATATTTATAAAGCCTTTTAAAACCTATAAATTTAAAGAAGTAAATATTAAACTGGAAAAGTAAGATAAGTATTTAATATTTTAATCAATCTAATTTTAATTTAAAAAAATCTGTAGAAAGTAACAGAAATTAAAACATAAAATTTCTAACGGATATTTTCTCTGAATTTTGGAATTATGGTAAAAGTTTTCTTCTTTTCAGAAGTTTTCCAAATATGCTGTACACCATGCAATAACAGGTAACTGCTTTATGATGATGTATTTATTGTTTGTTACTATTGCATTAAAAATTTTTGAGTACACTCATAAGTAGAGACATGAAATTCTATTCAAATATGTCTTTGGTGCTATTATTACAGTCCATCATATCTTCAAACTACCACCATTCCTGCATCCATGTTTTCTGAATTCTTAGTTTCAGCTCCAACAGAAAAATTGTCCTTTAGAGTGCTAGTGACTCTCAATATTAGTTAGTTGAGCTTCAATTTTTGCATCCTCTTCTTTCATTTTTGTGAAAAAAAAAAATCACTCGGAACAGCAGGAGTACTGCTATAGGGGACAAATGAAGATAATCAAATCATATTGGCTTTTTATTCCATGAACATGGCTTTAAAAGTCAAAATTACAAAGGCAACCCAGCATAAACCTCTTCTCTGTTGCTCTTGATACTACACCAAAAGGAAAGAAACAAGGAGGTGCAGACAGTGCTCAATCAGAACAAATAATTTATTTAAAAAGGATGCTATGTTATGCACCTAATGTCACCATCATTGCAGGTACCTGGACAAGCAATATATTCTATGATGGTAGAAAATACACTACATTGCTTCCAAATGGGTGGTAACCATGCTCTCTAGTAAAATAAATATCTGTGGTAAATGACACATACCTATTTAATGACACTTTGAGTTCATGTGAAGTTTGGCAGTGTAATAAAAGTCTTATCTCTTGCTTTCACTGTTATTGCACAGATTTAAACTGCTGTCTCAGAGGCAGTTTTACTATCTTTTTCAATCTACCCCATAAAAGTGAGACTTGATTTGCTTAGCATGAGAACAGATCAATAAAAGCTCAGTTATACAGCAGATTAGATCACTAACTTGGAGATCAAAGATGTTAAATACAACTTGTATAGAAAAACTAGATCAAAAGTTGAGCTCAGACACACGGTACATATTTGCAGAACTCAAAGTAGCCTCTCCTCTGTACCAACAATTTACCTTAAGTCTTGCCGTGGTCATTGTATGTTGAAGTCGTTTACACATGACTGACAATTTTTAAAATATACATAAAGTATATGCATATTTAAAAGTATTTTTGCACTAAATTTTTGAATTCTTCCTCTAAAACAGATGCTGAAAGGAAATGGTATTCACTAAAGCCCTAAACTCACTTTATAAATAACTTATTAATATTGTTAAAATTTTAAGTTAGATTTTTCTTATGGAAAACAAAATATATTACTGAAATGTAAGTCCTTTCTGCTAATGTTATCTTCTAATTTTTATTTTATAGTAAATCTGTACAAAATTTTTGTTGAAATAAAGAAACATGGTCTGTAATTCCCAGTTGTGAGTTTGTTGAATTGCTCTATCAAATACTTGCACAATTGCTTAAATAATTTAAGAAATTAAGTGTTGGATCTCACCTTGCCCTTCTCTCGCTACCACATTTGACTCTATTAAGAACACGTACAGGTTCAAGTGTGATATATTCCTTTGTACCACATACGGAGAAAAACAAATAAAATCAGTAAAACAGGGCAAAGCAATCACTACCACCACCACAACAAAATCCTCAAGGTATAGCCTTCTGATGTGAAAATGTAATGTTATTAAACATTTTCACTATGGCATATTCATAGTCCTTTAGATGGAACCCTATTACATAAGTTCATTCAAGTAAACCTCATAGTTTCTCTCATGGAGCTTATTTCCTCACTCTGCTTTTACACTTTGAGCATTCCCTGATTCCATCTTCTCTTCAGCTTTGCAGCACAACTTAAATTCTGCAGTTCATGGCAAAAGAGGCCTGATTGCCCCAGAAAGGTCACTGGACCTCATTCATATGTTGTCAAATTCTCCACTATCTTTTTAAACATTCATTTGACATCTTGACATGCTGTGCTTTCCAGTGTTTCTCCAAGAAGATCCGTCCCCAAAATGTGACAAACACTGATGTTGAAGTACAAAGAAACAAAGACGAAAACAAATATTACCCATAATCACGTATCCCCAAAATAATGATTCTTAACATATCATTGTATATATCTTTTTATACTTTGTTTTTATGCATGCTTTCTTCTTAAAATCACAATGCACATTTTCTCATTTAAATAAAATGACAGATATTTAGCCTATAATATATATTATGCGTATGTACGCATATATATAAAAGTTTACACATGTTAATAAACACACATAGGTATTTTAACATTGTCAAATGTATACTGTTCTTTCCAAAATAAATGTAAATAAGAAAAGAAGCTTGTAAATTACCACAAATATTCATTACTCAACTGAAAACCTTTTTCCAAGCTATGTCCAAGAATACTTAAAACCCTGATAAATTCTAGCCAAATGGTTACTACTAATAAAGAAAATAATTCTTCTTTTAAACTGCAAAACTTTCAATTATATGTAGTTTTAGAAAACAAATATGAAAATGACAATATTTAAGAAATAAATTGAAAAGTGAAATTTTGAATTGCAATAGGCTACTTTGTGCTATGTTTGTAGCATTTTAATTCTATGTGGCCTTTGGAGGTTGGAAATATGATAGCATGTTGATAATATTCATCCAGTAGAGAACATAATCAAAAATCTGGTACACTGGTATTTTGACTTGATTTTGCTTTTTATGTAGTAAGCCAACTATCAATAGTTTGCACTAGCATCAATTTAAAAAAGATACTTTAAGTATTTTTATGTAAATTATGTAGGTGTTTTAATGTAAATCATATAGTCTGGTGCTATTACCTTTGCACATAAATTTCATAAATCTGGGAGATTTCTTGAAAAAATAGTCATGCAGAAATGTGAAGAAATTATAATAATCATTTTTTAAAAAATTCTAGGTCTGTATTTAGTTCTCAAATAATTTGACCTTAAAATCATCATTAGATGGTTTTAATTATTTGTAATGTATATTTTGAGTTTCTAATACTTGCATTAAAATAAGAGGTCTACTGAATACTCATCGTTTTAATAAAGTCATTCTACTGACCGAGAAGGATATACATCTCTAAGAAAAGGAAACACAACACCAGGGGCAAGAAACACCCAAGACTTACACCTGTTATGTAAACCAGGTGTAAGTGGCTGATCTTGGAATAGACTCTGACAAGCAGTGGTCATGATACCAAATTGTGATTGTTTCACACATAACTTTCAGAGTGTTACCAGAGAGATGGTACATTAAATGCTAAGAATTGTTAGTTATGTTTTTGTTATTTCTTTTAAATCTTAAACTCTTTTCCTAAGGCAAACACTGTTAAATAATATAATCAAAATCCCTTTCCTTCCTCAATCACATGTATAATATATTCCCTTTTTTGTTACTGTGACTTGGTCTCACTGTTGTCCATGAAGAAATCAATTTGATAATATAAGTCATTTCCCTCCTTGTATGCTTATTAATAAACCTGGTTTTTATTTATTTAGTATTTTGGGGGGAAATCTATAATTGAATACCTATATACATGTATTGCTTTTATGATAAAAACTTTACTTTCTAAGTTAGAGATGTTAGTCCTTTCTTTTTACGAATGACTGACATGTGCATGATGAATATATTTCCTGGCACAATCTATAATTCTGAATCTAAAGATGTTTCAGAGGTATTAGAGGGTGGTCATCCTGATGTGATTGTGGAAGGAAGACGGTTTCACGAAAGGATTGATCGTTAAGAATGAAGTGGTCAGGAACAAAAGTAATATGCAAAGGTTGCCAAAGACTTTGCTTTAGAAGAAAAGTCAGAGTTGAATTCTTGTTTTGATATTCTGGCATCTTCGTTACAAAAAATCCGTGCCAAGTAATTTTGAAAATTTCCCTCAGTTTGGAATTAGATTAAGAAAAATAAATGACAAATTTATATTATATTAGGACTATTTCAATATTTACTTTAAAAGCCAAGTGAAAGGTGTAGTTAAATAAGCAGCTAAACTAATTCAGGAGGAAAAACATCTTTGCTTTAATTATATGAATATTTCATTACCTAATCAGTATTTTTGCTATATTTTCTTTCTTTTTTTGCTTATTTTGGTCTCATTTTAGTTTCACATGAATTTTAGTTATTATGATGTTAGAGAACGTGGAATAAAGGAGTATGTAAAACTTATTCCTCTGGAAACTTAACTCTTAACGCTGAAAGAAAACTTTACTATGCTTTTCTCTTAAACAGATTAGATAAGGATACTGTGCAATTTGAACTTAAAGGAGTCATATTTATGATAATTAAATAGAATTTGCTACTTATAAGCTATGCATGACAACACGTGCTGCAAATCTTGTCCATTGTCCATTATACCTCTATACTAATGTGGGATAAACATACTTTTGTTTTTATAGGTAGATAAGTGACATAGAATCAAAATGGAAAATTAAGTAATTACATCCTTCAATTTTTTAAGTTTAGAATGGCTAGGAATAGCACTTTCAAATCAGAAGGTAAGATGATGAAAGAATAGTATCTTCAGGGTTTTTTGTACATTGACTAGCTATTTCATAATTATGATGAATCCAACTATTTCCATTTTGTCTTTGTTCAAATTGGCCAAATAAAAGATTCTACCATATTTTATTCCTATAGCTTTGACTGCCAGGTCCAAATGTAATGTTGAATCCAATGTTCTAGGTACAAATTTCCTGGTCCAATTTTAAAGACACATCCACCTTTGGTGGGAAATACCTAACAGAAAGGACATAAACAAAATATCAAACTAATTAACATTTTATTAATTGTTCATAATTTTTATAAGAAGAGTCTTCCTTAATGAACGTTATTTGTCTTAAATTTTGACAAGCTATTTCTGTAATTTAAAAACACCCACAAAACAATAAAAAGCATAAACACATTAACCTAGCATGTCTTAATTTAGAATCAATATTTATTTAGTCTATGATTATTGCCACTCCTGACATTGTGTGTGCTAACACATTGGAACTCATTCCCATATATGTTTCATTCTTCAATCAGTCTTAAGTATTTCATTTTCAAAATTATGGGGATTAAGAATCAAAAGCTTAAGTCTAGAGGTTAAGAAGAGAGACTTTAGGTAAAGCAAACATCCTTTGAATGCATAATGGAAGATGCAGGAAAGAAAGTCTGGGCTTTCAATCTCTGCTTTAGGGTACTCTGTAAGAAGGAAGGGAAGCACACAGTTACATAGGCAGAGTTGAACCCTGGGTTTGATGGAATGGGGTTTAGAAATGAAACCTATCCACAATTGTGCCTGACCCTCCCACTCCATCTCAAACATTCAAGTTACTTTCTGTTCTGGGACCCTAGTGGGAAAAGGGAATCAAAACAAATATGTAGGAAGCAGGTGTCAGGTAATTAGAAGAGCACTGATCATTTTTACAGAGAATCAAACAACAACAAAAAAAAAAGCAGAAAAAAAGAGTGAATATCTCTCCTAACAGTAGTAAATAAAACAAAGCAAACCTATTTACAGGGGCTTATTGAGTTGTGGAGAGGAAGATCCCAAACAGAAAGAGAAGTGAAAACAATCACACACTGATTAATCCTAAAGTCAGATTTGCAAATACATTGGTGTCAATACCTAAAGTGTGACCTTCTTTATTTTATTTTTCTGAATGTAAAAACACAGCTTAAAAATGTTTTTCTCCTCTTTCTATTTTGACAACTCTATTTTTCTTACAATGTCTTAAGTTTTTAACCACAATTTTTTTTTTTTAATAAGTTTATCTAGGAGGATGAAGGAAAGGAGTGGTGGCAAGTAGGTGGGTAGCAATAAAAAAGTATTTTTTACTGTAATCTAAACTTAAGTGTACTCAGTTATTTGAGGCTCTGAAGTGTTAATATACAAAATTATTAGGAAAAGTGACAAAAGAAAAATACATAGAATTTACATGTTCTTTATGTTAGCTCTTTAAACGTAATTTTTACAGTGAATTTTATAGTATATTTATAGTATAAGTGACTTTAGCTTTTGACATTAGCTCCAAGTTACTGTCTGCAAGTGTTTTTCAAGTGACAGCATACATTGGTTACATTGGTAATGTCTTTGTATTTCCGTATTCTGTGTTGTCTGTTTTCCTCTTTTGTTTTCTTTTGTTTTGCTTTTCACTCTTCTGTGTGCTTGCTTCATTTAACCTTAGGTGTGTGTACTCACTTTGTATGGTCTGTTTGTTACTGACTGGTCTTTGCAATCCACTTCCTATAAATTTGCTACAGTAAGATAAATGCTACGATAAATAATATCCAAATGACAAACTTTAATAAAAATAGTTTCTCATTCACATCACAGCCAATGCAGGTCAATAGGAGTGGGGGTGGGTAGGGGCTGGGTTGGAGGGTGTTCATTCTTTGCATCACACAGTTGGGCAGAAACAGTTCCTTCTGTCTCGTGCCTCTGCAACTCCCTAAAATGTGTCACGGGTATTCACTAAGCCCTATGCATCAGGCCCTTAGATGAGGAGAGAGAATAAAGATCTTAATAATCACATAATCAGAAATGATACCCATCACTGCTACCTAAGCCCGTTAATATGGACCAGCCACTGGGCTCCTCTTACATGCCAGGGAAACTGGGAAATGTAGTCTGGTCACATACCCAAAGTAAAACTAGACCACAAATACTGGTGAGCACTTGCAGAATCTGCTGAAGCTATAATCCTGATCTTTTCTTTTTTCTATACCCTTTGAATATTCCTTAACATATACATCACATATCATGAAGTTGTCCAATGTATGCACCTTTAGGAAACTATAAATAAATACAATTGTGCAAGTTTATTTAGCTATTAGTCTTCATATTCTATGTGGATCATCATAAAATCCTTTAAGCAATAATTATTCTAATTAAGGATCTATTCCATTATAATATTTCCCCCCAAATCCATATTCTTTGTCACAAGTAATATCATCCAGAGACTTTCTTTTTCAGTAATAATTTAATTACTCAAATTTCATACATGTATTACATGATGTCTAATTCTTTTTTGAAAAGGAGGATGAATAATAGAATTATATTTGGTTTTTGTTAAAAAGAATGTCCTTAGAACTCTTAATTATGTCTTTAAAAAGTCAAGATATTACCCTTAAGCTCTTGTTTGTCTTTTCACAAAGGAAAAAAAATTATTTTAAAATTTGAAAAGTAATCTCTTTATTCCCTAGGCTGATGATGAAATTCAAAAAGCAAAAAAAAAACAAAAAAAAAAAAACATGAGAGAGTAATTCTACATTTCTTAATATGAATTGCTTTTAACCTAATGTAGCTCTTCTACATTTTAGACCTAGAGTATGAGTTTATTGCCTCATTACACAATAAAGCAAAACTGAGCTAGAGAAAGGAATGAGTGAGTGTTGGAGAGGAGTTTGTAGGCTCAGATTTGAATCTAGCTTACAAAAAAGACAGAATGTAGGAGGTCATTTTGAAAAGAAATCAAGTAGGTAGACAGAAACTCGGGCTTAGCAGGGATGTTGTGAACATCCCAGAGGGTTTCTTGAAAAAAATAAGAGATTTTTATAAGATTTTTGACTGCAAGATAAAGAGCAAAATAACAAACTCAATAACAAACAAGCAATTTTATTTAATTAAAAAATTATGTAGCAAAAGATAATTTTTGAATAAACCATAAGTTGACAGAAAAATAGTAATGTGGTACATATGGAAATTAAAATGTGCATGAAAGAAATATTTACAGAGCCAATGTAGCCATGAGACATAAAACTAGTGGCTTTCAGGGTTAAATTCATACCAAATGTGATATTTTACAAATGCAGGAAATTTAGTTATCAAATTAGGAGTGGCAGCTAGTGACTGAACTAATTAAGCAGGATCTCCATAAGCAATTTACTTCATTAAAGGTTTGCGGTTTTATATCTGCCACAAAATTATTCAGTACCTATTTTAAATAATAAAAGACAAAAATCAAGTTTAATTGCCATTTTAATAGAAAGCATATCAATTAAAATTATCCATGAAAAAAAAGACTCCTCCTAAAACAACTATTGTTTAAAGTCTAGCAGATCTATTTGTTGTCAACTTGAAAGAACAAAATGGAACTGAATTTGATAGCAACATGTGGTGTGGGAAATTCAGCAGAGGCCCTCAATCTTCATCAACTAATTACACAGAGCATTTGGATTAATTAATTGGTATTGCTATCTATGTTACGACTAATTTATTGCATTAATTTTATAAGCTAATGCCTTTGCCATGTACTGTTGTTATTCCCCAAACCTCTTCTATCGCCTCATTCTGTGGAATGAGACAACGCATTCTATCTGGAATTAAATAATCCAGTTCAAATCATGGTTCTGCTTCTTATTAGTTGTGTGACTTTGAGAAATTTCTTATATAATCCTCAATTGTGCTAATAAATAAAGCAAGAATAATAACAGAATTTATGACAATGAAAAGAGGGAACGCATTCAGAGTATAGCACTAGCCCCATAGTAAGTGCTCTGTACAGGTAAGCTATTACCGCTTTTTGTTTTTATTGTTATTATTACTATTACTATTGCTCTGGTCTCAGATCCCACGGGACGTCTGAAAGTATAAAGTTAGTATGAGGGATTAGTATTCAATTTAGCATTCAACAAAACCAAATTTTGAATGCAAAATAGAGATAATGAAAATGTTTATATGATTAATATTAGTAGTAAGATAGAGCAGAAGGATTAGTTTCTGATTGATTTCATAAGAGAACAGCAAAACTCAGTTTCCACACATGAGCTATTATTTAGGACATGTATAAAAGATGTGTTATGGAATCTTAACTACCATCTTTAAGTAAAACATCTTTGCTACATCCAAGATATTGTCTTACTTCCATTTCTGATACCTCGAATTTCCAAAATCTCTGGTGAAAATTCACCCTTTTCTGATGAGTCTTACTGAATTTTAATCACATTCTTATTAAAATTCAGTAGTTATTTATTTTCCTGGACTTGTGCATTTTTCTTTACTTTTACCATTTGGCAAAACTTGACAACGATTTAGAGAGCACTATATATGTTACTAGTCCAGTGTTGGGTACACAATAGCTGCTCCCCATATGTCATAGGCTGGCAGCCATCTCCATGATTTGAGCTGAAAAATTCCTCTACAGGCTACTGCAATATTTGAAATCCCACTATCAGAGCTTCCTTTCCTACGTAATGTGACATGATTCCAGTTGCCTGATTTTATTTGCAGATGAAGGAGTAAAAGATCAGTCTCTTACCACCCACTGCTATCTTCACTTGAATTAGTTGTGAAGATAATTCTAAAGTGAGATCAAGAATTAGAAATAGAATTGGCTGTACATACACTTTTGGTGATAACAGTACAGAGAAGTGATATAGTCACAAAATGTGACCCTGAGTGGACAGAGAGTGAAAAAGCTAAGTCACCTCACACCACTGCAAAGGAGATATTTCTTCAGGGCATGGGATCATGTAATCATTGTAATTATGTTCTGTGTAAACCCTTCAATGCATTTTTCTGTTGATTATTTGGGAGCTTCTCAATAGAGAAAACATTTGTTAGTTCCTCAAATAGTTACTGCGTGTGTATCACATACCATTTAGTCCTTCAGCCTCCCTTGAAGAGTTCCATATTTCAGGCAATAACATGGAAGCAGCAGGATCTAGGGGGTAAATATCAAACATGGAGATCTCTGCCTTAACTAAATTCAGACAGTATATTTTCACCTTTGCTTTACCATCTAAAAATAGAAATAAAGCTTACTTTACACAATAAATCTAAATAAGATTATTGGTGATAATAGTTTGAGAAATAAGAAAGTGCTCCATGAATCTGCAGTATATGAGCTGAGAGTTCAGGAAGTATTAGAAAGAAGTGTGTTTAGCATTAGATAGATACCAGTGGTAGGAAGTTCCACCCCGAGAACTCATTCCCCTCCATTACCTCAATGGATAGGGGAAAAGTTATTCTCATCTATATCCAGTGTCCTCATAACCTGGAATTGGAGACTACATTAGTTTGCTAGGGCTGCCATAACATATACCAGGGACTGGGTGGCTTAAACAACAGAAATTAGTTTTCTCACAATTCTGGTAGCTAGAAATCTGAGGACAAGATATTGGCAGAGTTGGTTTCTTCTGAGCTCCCATCTTCCTTCTGTGCATGTTGGTGTAGTAATCTCTTCTTAGGTGAACACCAACCATATTGGATTAGAGCCCACCCATAGGATCGCTTTTAATTCTAATTACCTCTTTAAAGGCCCTATGTCCAAATACAGTCACATTCTAAAGTACTAGGGGTTAGAGCATCAACATATGAATTTGGTTAGAGGGGTGGGGGAAAGATACAATTCAGCACATAATAGAGAGGGAAATAGAGAAATCTCTAGATTCTTCTCATGTATTTTTTGAATGTCCTAAAGAAATATTCCTCTTGTTCCAAAGCTCTCACCTTTTTCTGCAATATAAAATAATACAGCACTAAAAGAAAAATTAAAATAATTTATATGTCATGCCCCTCTTCCTCAGCCATTGGGGGTGACTATTAGGTAATGTGGTAAGAGGGGTGACATATTACCCTACAGTTAGGAAGAGAATTATTCCTTTCTTCATCCGAAGCTACCTAATTCTGTTAACAGAGCCATGTATATTGGCAAAATATGAGAGTACACGTGAAGCAAATAAAAAAGTCAAGGCAATTTTTTTTTTATCCTGAGTATGGCTTCAACTATTAATGTTTCAGAAATGTATTATTTGCCTTTTCATCAATTCACACTTGTCTTTGTCCCTGCGTAATTTATACATATAAAAGGATAAGAGTGTAGCTATTTTCCTAAAGCTGTGTTGCCCAAGTGTGTACCACAGGTACAAAATGTTTCCTTTTTCTCCTCCTGTTGTTTCAACACTACTTAATGACTAAAAACTGAATACCAAGGACAATCAAGAGCACTTAAGGCCCAATTCATAAAAAAATGATGCAAGCCATTTATGCACAAATGTTGCCACTTTCATATGGAAACAAGGTACATAAAGAATTCTCCTTTGTGATTCATAAACCCTCTTTAAAGTAATTTTGTTGCTCAGTTTTGTACCTCAGGAGAGCAAAACTCCAAAAGAGAGAAGTAAGAAAGAAAAGAAAACCTACAGATATGCTTACGGTCCTGTTTGCATAAAAAACCACAGCAAGCCGCTTATACAATATTAATTAAACATATATTAGACAGTGGTGTGTGGACTGTATAGTCATTACCCACTATAGTCAAGAATATAAAATATCTCTGAATACAGCCAAGAATATAAAATGGAAAACTTTCAAAAACACACAGAGTGCTCACTCTCTGTCTTTCAGATGGGCCCAGACTCTTTATCATTCTGAGTTGATTTGCCTACATATATTCCAAGAGAATAAAGTGCTAGTATAAATACTCAGACTCCATGTCCAGTGTTTTTATTGTCTACCCTGGAAAGTTAGAGGCAGAAAAAATTTACTTAGAATATGTCTAAGTATAAAGGTTACTGAATCTGATGTTTGCTTTCTACGAATGCTAACACTTTAGATGCATTCAAGTGATATGACTGACAGAAAGGGTTTTCCATGTCAGACATGAATCCATTATTACTGACCATGACAGGATTCAATATTATTATTCAGGAGCCTAAAAATCAAAGCCAACAAAATTCCAATCACTTCATATTTGAAATAAATGAGAACTTTGTATACTTCCACTCTTTGTAGTCAATGTCACCATTCACTGACATTTCAAATCAACAGCCTTCACAATTCCAGAATCAGAAAATACAAACTGTGGTGAAACCAGAGAGTTGGCACTGCACACAATACCTTTGGAGGGAGACCTTTAAGATGGCAGAGGAGTAAGACAAGGAGATCACCTTCCTCCCCACAAATACATCAGAAATACATCTACACGTGGAACAACTCCTACAGAACACCTACTGAACGCTGGCAGAAGACCTCAGACTTTCCAAAAGGCAAGAAACTACCCACATACCTGGCCATGTGGTTGACAGGGTATTGGTGCTTTGGCCTGGTGTCAGGCATGTGCCTCTGAGGTGGGAGAGCTGAGTTTGGGACATTGGTCCACCAGAGACCTCCCAGCTCCACATAATATCAAATGGCAAAAGCTCTCCCAGAGATCTCCATCTCAACACTAAGACCCAGCTCCACTCAACGACCAACAAGCTACAGTGCTGGACGCCCTATGCCAAACAACTAGCAAGACAGGAACACAACCACACCCATTAGCAGAGGGGCTGCCTAAAATCATAATTAGATCACAGAAACACCACCAGATGCAGTCCTGTCCACCAGAAAGACAAGATCCAGTCCCCTCCACCAGGAAACCTACAAAACCCACTGAACCAACTGGGGACAGACACCAAAACAACGGGAACTACAAACTTACAGCCTGCAAAAAGAACACCCCAAACACAGTAAGTTAAGCAAAATGAGAAGACAGAGAAACACACAGCAGATGAAGGAGCAAGGTAAAAACCCATCAGACCAAACAAATGAAGAGGAAATAGGCAGTATACCTGAAAAAGAATTCAGAGTAATGATAGTAAAAGTGATCCAAACTCTTGGAAATAGAATGGAGAAAATACAAGAAATGTTTAAGAAGGATGTAGAAGAACTAAAGAGCAAACAGACAATGATGAACAACACAATAAATGAAATTAAAAATACTCTGGAAGGAATGAAGAGCAGAATAACTGAGGAGAAGAAGATAAGGAGAAGAATGGATAAGTGACCTGGAAGATAAAATACTGGAAATAACTACCACAGAGCAGAATAAAGAAAAAAGAATGAAAAGAATTGAGGACAGCCTCAGAGACGTCTGGGACAACATTAAACACAACAACACTCGAATTACAGGAGTCCCAGAAGAAGAAGAGAAAAAGAAAGGGACTGAGAAAATATTTGAAGAGATTATAGTTGAAAACTTCCTTAATATGGGAAAGGAAATTTTCAATCAAGTCCAGGAAGCACAGAGAGTCCCATACAGGATAAATACAAGGAGAAACATGCAAAGACACATATTAATCAAACTATTAAAAATTAAATACAAAGAAAAAATATTAAAAGCAGCAAGGGAAAAACAACAAATAACATACAAAGGAATCCCCATAAGGTTAACAGCTGATATTTCAGCAGAAACTGTGCAAGCCAGAAGGGAGTGGCATGATATATTTAAAGTGATGAAAGGGAAAAACCTATCACCAAGATTACTCTACCCAGCAAGGATCTCATTCAGATTCGACAGAGAAATTAAAAACTTTACAGACAAGCAAAAGCTAAGAGAATTCAGCACCACAAAACCAGTTTTACAACGAATGCTAAAGGAACTTCTTTAGGCAGGAAACACAAGAGGAGGAAAAGACCTGCAATAACAAACCCAAAACAGTTAAGAAAATGGTAGTAGGAACATACATGTTGATAGTTACCTTAAATGTAAATGGATTAAATGCTCAAACCAAAGACATAGACCGGCTGAATGGATACAAAAAGAAGATCCATATATATGCTGTCTACAAGAGACCCAATTCAGACCTAGAGACACATACAGACTGAAAGTGAGGGGAAGGGCAAAGATATTCCATGCAAATGGAAATCAAAAGAAAGCTGGAGTAGCAATTCTCATATCAGACAAAATAGACTTTAAACTAAAGACTGTTACAAGAAACAAAGAAGGACACTACATAATGATCAAGGGATCAATCCAAGAAGAAGATATAACAATTGTATATATTTATGCACCCAACATAGGAGCAACTCAGTACATAAGGCCAATATTAACAGCCATAAAAGGAGAAATCGACAGTAACACAATCATAGTAGGGGAATTTAACACCCCACTTTCACCAACGGACAGATCATCCAACATGAAAATAAATAAGGAAACACAAGCTTTAAATGACACATTAAACAAGATGGACTTAACTGATATTTATAGGACATTCCATCCAAAAACAACAGAATACACTTTCTTCTCAAGTGCTCATAGAATATTCTCCAGGATGTATCATATCCTGGGTCCCAAAACAAGCCTTTGTAAATTTAAGAAAATTGAAATCAGATCAAGTATCTTTTCTGACCACAACACTATGAGACTAGATATCAATTACAGGAAAAAATCTGTAAAAAATACAAACACAGGGAGGCTAAACAATACACAACTAAATAACCAAGAGATCACTGAAGAAATCAAAGAGGAAATAAAAAAATACCTAGAAACAAATGACAATGAAAACAAGATGACCCAAAACCTATGGGATGCAGCAAAAACAGTTCTAAGAGGGAAGTTTACAGCAATACAATCCTACCTGAACAAATAAGAAAAATCACAAATAAACCATCTAACCTTACACTTAATGGAACTAGAGAAAGAGGAACAAACAGAACCCAAAGTTAGTGAAGGAAAGAAATCATAAACATCAGAGCAGAAATAAATGAACTAGAAACAAAGAAAACAGTAGCAAAGATCAATAAAACTAAAAGCTGGTTCTTTGAGAAGATAAACAAAATTGATAAACCATTAGCCAGAGTCATCAAGAAAAAAAGGGAGAAGACAAATCAATAGAATTAGAAAAGTAAAAGGACAAGTAACAATTGACACTGCAGAAATACAAAGGATCATGAGAGATTACTGCAAGCAACTATATGGCAATAAAATGGACAACCTGGAAGAAATGGACAAATTCTTATGAAAGCACAACTTTCTGAGACTGAACCAGGAAGAAATAAGAAATATAAACAGACCAATCACAAGCACTGAAATGAGACTGTGATTAAAATTCTGCCAACAAACAAAACCCCAGGACCAGATGGCTTCAGAGGCAAATTTTATCAAACATTTAGAGAGGAGCTAACACCCATCCTTCTCAAACCCCTCCAAAATATAGCAGAGGGAGGAATACTCCCAAACTCATTTTACCAGGCCACCGTCATCCTGATACCAAAACCAGGCAAAGGTATCACAAAATAAAGAAAACTACAAGCCAATATCACCGATGAACATAGATGCAAAAATCCTCAACAAAATACTAGCAAACAGAATCCAACAGCACATTAAAAGGATCATGCAGCATGATCTAGTGGGGTTTATCCCAGGAATGCAAGGATTCTTCAATATATGCAAATCAATCAATGTGATACAACGTATCAACAAATTGAAGGAGAAAAACCATATGATCATCTCAATATATGCAGAAAAAGCGTTTTACAAAATTCAACAACCATTTATGATAAAAACCCTCCAGAAAGTAGGCACAGAGGGAACATACTTCAACATAATAAAGGCCATATATGACAAACCCATGGCCAATATTGCTCTTAATGGTGAAAAACTGAAACCTTTTCCAGTGAGATCAGGAATTAAACAAGGTTGCTCACTCTCACCACTATTATTCAACATAGTTTTGGAAGTTTTAGCCACAGCAATCAGAGACAAAAAAGAAATAAAAGGAATCCAAATCGGAAAAGAAGAAGTAAAACTGTAACTGTTTGCAGATGACACGATACTATACATAGAGAATCCTAAAGATGCTACCAGAAAACTACTAGAGCTTATCAACGAATATGGTAAAGTAGCAGGATACAAAATTAATGCACAGAAATCTCTTGCATTCCTATATATTAATGATGAAAAATCTGAAAGGGAAATTATGGAAACACTCCCATTTATGATTGCAACAAAAAGAAAAACATACCTAGGAATAGACCTACTGAGGGAGACAAAAGACCTGTATTCAGAAAACTATAAGACACTGATGAAAGAAATTAAAGATGATACCAACAGATGGAGAGATATACCATGTTCTTGGATTGGAAGAATCAACATTGTGAAAATGACTATACTACCCAAAGCAATCTACAGATTCAATGCAATCCCTATCAAATTACCAGTGGCATTTTTCACGGAACTAGAACAAAACATTTTACAATTTGTATGCAAACACAAAAGACCCCGAATAGCCAAAACAATCTTGAGAAAGAAAAATGGAGCTGGAAGAATAAGTCTCCCAGATTTCAGACTATACTACAAAGCTACAGTAATCAAGAGAGTATGGTACTGGCACAAAAACAGAAATATAGATATAGATATTGATCTATAAAAATATAGATCAAAGGATAGAAAGCCCACAGATAAACCCACTCACTTATGGTCAACTTATTTTTGATAAAAGAGGCAAGAATATACAATGGAGAAAAGACAGCCTCTTCAATAAGTGGTGCTATGAAAACTGGACAGCTACATGTAAAAGAATAAAATTAGAACACTCCTTAACACCATACACAAAAATAAACTCAAAATAGCTTAAAGACCTAAATGTAAGTCCAGACACTATAAAACTCTTAGAGGAAAACATGGGAAGAACACGCTTTCACATAAATCACAGCAAGATCCTTTTTAACCCACCTCCTAGAGAAAGGGAAATATTGGAACAGGATAGAAAGCCCAGAGATAAACCCACGCACATATGGTCACCTTATCTTTGATAAAGGAGGCAGGAATGTACAGTGGAGAAAAGACAGCCTCTTCAATAAGTGGTGCTGGGAAAATTGGACAGTTCATGTAAAATTAGAACACTCCTTAACACCATACACAAAAATAAACTCAAAATGGATTAAAGACCTAAATGTAAGGCCAGACACTATGAAACTCTTAGAGGAAAACATAGGCAGGACACTCTATGACAAATCTCAGCAAGATCCTTTTAGACCCACCTCCTAGAGAAATGGAAATAAAAACAAAAACAAAAATAAACAAGTGAGACCTAATGAAACTTAATAGATTTTGCACAGCAAAGGAAACCATAAAAACGAATATCCAACCCACTGAATGGGAGAAAATACTTACAAACAAAGCAACTGACAGAGGATTAATCTCCAAAATATACAAGCAGCTCATGCAGCTCAATATCAAAAAAGCAAACAACCCAGTTCAAAAGTGGGCAGAAGACCTAAATAGACATTTCTCCAAAGAAGATATACAGATTGCCAGCAAGCACATGATAGGATGTTCAACATCACTAATCACTAGAGAAATGTAAATCAAAACTACAATGAGGTACCACCTCACACCAGTCAGAATGGCCATCATCAAAAAATCTACAAACAATAAATACTGGAGAGGTTGTGGAGAAAAGGGAACCCTCTTGCACTGTTAGTGAGAATGTAAATTGATACAGCCACTATGGAGAACAGTATGGAGGTTCCTTAAAAAACTAAAAATAGAAATACCATATGACCCAGCAATCCCACTACTGGGCATATACCCTGAGAAAACCATATTTCGAAAAGAGTCATGTACCACAATGTTCATTGCAGCTCTATTTACAATAGCCCGGAGATGGAAACAACCTAAGTGTCCATTATTGGATGAATGGATAAAGAAGATGTGGCACATATATACAATGGAATATTACTCAGCCATAAAAAGAAACGAAGTTGAGCTATTTGTAATGAGGTGGATAGACCTAGAGTCTGTCATACAGAGTGAAGTAAGTCAGAAAGAGAAAGACAAATACCGTATGCTAACACATATATATGGAATCTAAGGAAAAAAAAAGGTCCCAAAGAACCTAGGGCCAGCACAGGAATAAAGATGGAGATGTAGAGAATGGACTTGAGGACACGGGGTGGGGGAAGGGTAAGCTGGGACAAAGTGAGAGAGTGGCATGGACTTATATACACTACCAAATGTAAAATAGCTAGCTAGTGGGAAGCAGCTGCATAGCAGAGGGAAATCAACTTGGTGCTTTGTTGACCACCTAGAGGGGTGGGATAGGGAGGGTGGTAGGGAGATGCAAGAGGGAGGAGATATGAGGGTATATGTATATGTATAGCTGATTCACTTTGTTATAGAGCAGAAACTAACACACCATTGTAGAGCAATTATACTCCAATAAAGATGTTTAAAAAAATAAAATTAAAAAAAAGAAAATTCAAACTGTGCCCCATGGCAGTTGTATCAATGAAAATGATGATGAAAAATTGAAATCTGTAGAGAAACAGTATATATTAGGCATTATGTGTTTGTTATGCTTCTTTCCCACTCTGTGTTCCAGCCACACACATACGTAGTCCCAGATCCATTCTCTGTTGCAGTTCTGTTCTGTGCCCAGGGAGGCTAACCTAGAAGGTGGTGTCCATTTAAGTTCCGCCAATGGGAATTACTGACAAACAATGAGGGGCTGGAGGAGAAAGGGTTTGGGGTCTTTCTTCCTCACTGCTTGCCTTCTCCAGGGCTGTGAATATGTCTGTGGTCCCTCAGTGAGCACAGTTCCTGTTGGCTGGTACTCCTGTAGGGCTCACCTCTAACTGGGCTCTGGGAACAACCGATTCCTTCCTTGTTCCCTCAGTCCTTAGAGTGAGGACTTCTTTCTGCTGCCAATCTGGACGCACCTGCTTATCTCTTCTTGACTCCCTCAATCTTGTCACATTTGTAAGTCATCCTTTCTTAAATATTTTTGTGGGAGTAAATTCTGGAGGATTTCTGTGTTCTGTGGGAATTTTAACTGATAGACATTCAAGATGTTATGTTTCTAATTGATTTCTATTTCTGTATGACTAGTGTGTGGTTAGTGTGTAATTGCTCTATTGTTTTAACTTTGTATGGCTTATGCTGTAAATTCCAGGTTGAACCTATCTGAGGCCCTCATTCTACAGCACTTTAGCCACAATTACACAAAACTGAGGTTAGAGTCCATCAATCTCTGAGTAAGCAATGAATACAGTTTGATAATCCAAATGTTTAATATATGTTTAATATTTAATATATGCTTAATCCTAATGTTTAATGCCAGAGTTTAACGATTGGATTGAACATCAATTTATTCACTTAACAAAATCTTATTGATTGACTACACTTGTAAAGCATTTTGTAAGGACAGTAGTTGAGTAGGATACTTAGATATCTAATATCAGTGCTGCTGTTAATAATAGCAACCACTATTGTAAGAAGTATAACACTTAACAAATGCTTTCTGTGTCCTAGGCATGTGCCTTTAGCTTATTTAAACGTAGCACACCCAAATGAAGTAAGTAGTACAGTATTATTTTCATCCTTTTACAATGAAGTTGTTAGAGCCCGAAGAAATTATAAAAGTTGCCCAAGGTCACTCAGCAGATAACTAGCAGAACTGGAACTTGTTCCCATAACAGTTTTTTTTTTTTTAACATCTTTATTGGAGTATAATTGCTTTACATTGTTGTGTTAGTTGCTGCTGTATAACAAAGTGAATCAGCTATATGCATACATATACATATATCACCATATCCCCTCCCTCTTGCATCTCCCTCCCACCCTCCCTATTCCACCCCTCTAGGTGGTCTCAAAGCACCGAGCTGATCTCCCTGCACTATGCAGCTGCTTCCCACGAGCTATTTTACATTTATTTGGTAGTGTATATATGTCCATGCCACTCTCTCACTTTGTCTCAGTTTACCCTTCCCCCTCCCCATGTCCTCAAGTCCATTCTCTATGTCTGTGTCTTTATTCCTGTCCTGCCCCTAGGTTCAACAGAACTTTTTTTTTCAGATTCCATATATATGTGTTAGCGTACAGTATTTGTTTTTGTTTTTCTCTTTCTGACTTACTTCACTCTGTATGACAGACTCTAGGTCCATCCACTTCACTACAAATCACTCAATTTTGTTTATTTTTATGGCTAAGTAATATTCCACTGTATATATGTGCCACAACTTCTTTATCCATTCAACTGTTGATGGATATTTAGGTTGCTTCCATGCCCTGGCTATTGTAAATAGAGCTGCCATGAACATTGTGGTACATGACTCTTTTTGAATTATGTTTTTCTTAGGGTATATGCCCAGTACTGGGATTGCTGAGTAATATGGTAGTTCTATTTTTAGTTTTTTAAGGAACCTCTGTACTGTTCTCCATAGTGGCTGTATCTATTTACATTCCTCCAACAGTGCAAGAGGGTTCCCTTATCTCCACACCCTCTCCAGCAATTATTGTTTGTGTACTTTTTGATGATGGCCATTCCGACCGGTGTGAGGTGATACGTCACTGTAGTTTTGATTTGCATTTCTCTAATGATTAGTGATGTTGAGCATCCTTTCATGTGTTTGCCTACAACAGTTTTGATTCTAAAACAAATCTCTTAGCCACTGTACCACCCTGGTGCTACTTAAAAGCAAACAAAACCAAAACAAAACAAAGACACAATCATCTTTGCAAAATTCTGTGTCTTGTATGTACATTATTTTCTATTAGGGCTTTTTTTTCTTAATATTTTATGAGTCTTATTAAGGCTATTAAGCCATTGCTGTATCTATGGTAAATATTAGTTCCAGGTTTTTTAGGGAGTTACATTATAAATCTTTTCTATGTGGTAATTTCCCTTGCTTTTGTGCTAGAGAAGTTCTTACCCATTCAAAAATGTCTTAAGTGTGAACCTAAATGTTGAATTTTTCAGCCACTTATTTTATTTCTTGGAATTGATTTACCTGTATGGTAAAAGCAAATATTTAACCATGTTCCTTTCAAATTGTCAACATTGCCAAACTTTTAATTAAATAGCCATTCAGCCTCTTTTATAAAAGTCCTTTGACCATTTTTCTCTAAAGACAATGTGTTGGCCCCTAAAGACACTGCTTCTCCTGAAGCCCGTCAAGTGGTGAATGTTTTCTTCTCAAATATCTCAGGTGATATAGGTATCAAGGATCCTTAATACTGCTTTCAAATCATTCTCTTCTTCTCTCCTTAGAGGATTCCAACCTGAATCTTATGCCATCAGTTTATTTCACTCATAATCCTCTCTTCTGCAAATACCTACAGAATTCTGAATCACTGCCCTTTACCATTTGAAGATTTAACACTTGCTTCACTATCATTCTCTCCAATTCGACCCTTGTCATAATTCTGGTTGATTCTACTGTCCATATAGATGATTACTCTAATACCATGGCCTTTCAGTTCCTTGATCTCTGCTTCTCTATCATTTTTGTCCTCAATCCTACTTCAGCCACTTATTCCCATAATACATTTCTAGAATTTATTGCCAGTAATTGTAAATCCGGTATAATCTCAATTTTAAACCTTCTACCCTGCCATTATCAGCATCTGTCTTTACAACGCCTATCTTCAATTATTGTGCCTTTTCCTCCATTCTCATGCTCGATTCTTTACCTTGCTTCTCAATCCACTTAGGAAATTGAATCAATTAGAAGTTATTTTTTAACCTGCTTCTAGTACTATCTATCCACTTACTTGCTTCTACATTCTTTCCACTTATCAAGGATGAATTATCCATGAGCCACAAAAGCCAAACCTGCCATTAAATCTTATCCCTTCTTACTTCTTACGGACCTTGCTCTAGAAATTCTCCCTTCTCTTTCTTGCATAATCCTTTTTTTTTTTCCTTTTTACTGAAAAAATTTCCTACAAATCTACCAAGTTGCTGTAGATCAACCTCATTCTAAAAATAAAAACCAAAAAACACCATCTTGGGTCTCTCTCTCTCCAGTTACTGCCTATTCTTGCCTTCCCTTTACAACAAATCTTCTTAAAAAGCCTATATTCACTGTCTTCAATTTCTCTACTCCTATTCTCTTTTAAGCCTACTCCAATCACGTTTTTGTCTCCATCACAATATTTTGGCAGCTTTTAACTAAAGCATTAACGATTAATGCATTGCTAAATCCAATGGAAATTTTTTTGTCCTTGCCTTTCTTGATCATCAGCAGCATTTAATTCAGCTGATGTCACTCTACACTCCTGGATGTTCTCCTGTGTCTTCATGGGCCCCTTTCCCATTTCTTCCTCATCTTCCAGTCCTCTCAGTCTATTGATGCATTATTTTTCATTCTCTAAATTCTGATTTAAATGCCATCTTTACACTGATGCATTACAAGTTAAATTTCTAGTCTGGATATTTCTTTCATACTCCAAGTCTGTATACTTATATTTCTAACTGCCTTGACACCTCCATGTATATACCTGGTAACTGAAATGTAAAGAACCCAGAATTTACCTTCCAATAATCCCCCAAAATAGTCCTTCCAGAGTTTTGCCCAGTTGTTACTGTGGGCCAGACCCTGGTATAAGTATTTTGAAACTATGTGTCAATTTAAACCTCATAACAAGTCTTTGAGATAAGTATGATTATGCCCCAATTTTACATATGAAGAAACTGAGGCAGTAAGAGATAAATAACCTACCCAAGGCCATACTAGTGATTGAGTGAGAATCACAAATGCTGACAGTCTACCTTGTGAGATGGGGAGTTTAACAACTGCCCCATGCCACGTCTCATGGTTTCTGGCCTTGGAACCTGGGAATCTTCTTTTACTCATCCTAACCCTTTAGATGAAGTCACTCAGCAAATCCTACTAGGTCTGCTTAGAAATTTCTTCATATACTCAGAATCTGACCACTTTCTCAACACTTTCCCTATTACCAGGGACAAGTTGACGTAAATATAATGGTCTAAGGCAGCCCTGTATAATCTCCATATACCTAACCTACTCACTCTCATTTCCTCTGACCTCATCTCATACCTCCTCTCCTTGTTCATTCTATTCCAGGTGCACCGTTACTAGTCTTATTTTCTTCAAACACTCCAGACATGTTTACATATTAGGACTTTTTTTTTTTTGGATCATTCTCAGATACTATCATAGCTCATTCTCTGAATACTTTTAGTTGTTTCTCAAATTTCACCTTTTTTTTTAAAGGTTTTCACTGGACATTGTTTTCCAAAATCTGTCTTCTCCCAATTCCCCTCATCTTTGTTTCCTGCTTTATTTTTCTCTGTAGCATTACAAATGATATCCTTTACTTATTAATCTTATTTATAAAGCTATCTCCCTGCACTAAAGTGTCAGCTACATGAGAGCATTTTCAGTTTGGTTCACTACTATATTCTCAGCTCTTATAAGGGTACCTAGCACACAGTAGGAGCTAAATTAATATTTCTTGAAAGTATGACACAGGGACTTTTTCATTGATATGTATTGTTTCTTCTATCATGTTTTAAATTATTTTATGTAGGGTGTGTTTCAAGAGAAATTAAAATCTTTGGTCTGTGTCACACAATTTTCACTGTAATTTCATACTCTATTTCAATATATTATAAATTCTCTTCATGATACTCACCATAACTAAGACTTTCTCTTTTGGGACTGCAGATGTTATTGCTTTTATCACAACCATAACATCTTTTTTCAAAAATTTTGGCTCACCGCATCTTTTAAATTCTGCTATGTAAAAATGATCTGCCCTCATTAATTTTGTCCAGAGTTTTCTACTCCTTTTCTTACTACCTACTTAAACCCCAAACCACTTAAATTTGATTTTTTTTCCTAGGATTCCACCAAAACTGTCCTTTTTTATAACTCAATCAATGATTTCTAGGTAACCATATGAAACGTACTGTTTTATTTCCTAATCTTACTTGATAATTCAGCAATATTCTTCAGAACTGATCCCTCACTTCTTTCTGAAATATTTTCAAGCCTTAGCTTCTGTGAGTTCATCAGTGTGTTTTTGGTTGTCCTCCTCCCTCATTGGTTCTCCACTTTGGTGCTCTTTTTCTGGCTTATTTTCCTGTCTTCCAGATAGAACAGCCCAGGATTGGATAATTGGTGTACTTTTCTTTATTATAACTATAGGTATAATTCAAATATTATCTGTTCTTATTAATTCTGGAATTTATATTTCTGGCTGGATCACCAAAATAAATACATCCAATTTCTTAGTCAAGTCTCCGACTATTTCACAAATATCCCAAGCACAGCATATCCAAAACTGAATTGATTTTTTTCCTCCCTCAAATTTTCCTCCCAGTGTCCCTTATACCATCCAATGAACCCACTCCCAAATACTTAAGCCAGAATAATGGGAGGCATTCTCATCAATTCCCTATTTCTCACTAAGAAACTACCAATTCCTATAAATTCTACTATCTCAATATTTTCTAAATACCTCCTTTTCTCATTTTTTCACTGCTGGTCTCTGGTCCAAATTCCTATCATTTTTCTCTTTGACAATTGGAAGAGCATCCTAATTGATCAGTCTTCCTCCAGTTGTTTACCTCTCAGTGAATTCTTTATACAGCAGTCAGAGTGATCCTTTTAAAACTTAAAAATCTATCCATGTTGCTCATGCTTTAAATTCTTTAATGAGATCCACTGCTCATGGAATAAAATATAACGTTTTTATTATAGTCATTACCTGCCTCTCCAGCATTATGCTAGGCTACTCATCCCTTCAGAACTGAAGATTAAGAGATACTGTTTCCTTTTTTCAGTTCTACCCACTAAGTTGCTTCTGAGTATAGGGCATTTGCATTTGCTTTTCATGCTTTCTAGAATCCTTGTACCATCACTGTAAGATATTTCTCCAGTTGGTCTTAGATACATTTATAAAGAACCTTTTAATTTTGTATTTCTTACCTATGGGTTCCACATATTTCTTTTTAGAAACTTTTCTAGTATCTTCTATGTTTTGTTGTTTTCAAAGTATAGTCTTTTTCTCATGATATTTATAAAGTGATTATTATTGACACGTAGAAAATCCTGTTAAACTTTATGCATCTATTATTCAATTATTTTTGCAAATTTTAAGGCACTTTTCATTGATTTTTCAGGATTTTTTGTATATAATCATTACTATTGGGGGCTCAATTTAAAAAATTAATTTGTGGGAAGTTTTGAATGCTTTGCCCTTTGCTTGCTTCTCAGTGCAATATTCAGATCAATATCACTTTTACAAAGTACAATGAGCAAAATGACATTTAAGAAATTAATATCAATTTAACAAATCCTTAATCACAATTTAAAACATTAGATAGTAGAATAGGAGAATACACAGACGAAACAAATAAGTTTCAGTCACTTAAATTTTACAAGTTAGCATTAGTATATTACTTTATATTTTTTCTCTGCTATACACAGGTATACTTACACTAGAAACATTGAAAGAGGTGTATAGCCAGCTGGGTAAATCTTGAGTTTCCCTGCATTCCATCTTTTTCAGTCATCCTCCTTGTTTGTATCTTTTGTTTCAGATTCTAGCGTTGACTTTACCCTCATGACAATATTAAATAATAATAATGATAAGTAGTATCCCTGACTTGCTTTTTATTTTAATGTGACCACCTGAAGTTAGTCAAAGTAAAAATGATCTTGACTGTTAGTTTAGAAAGATACTTTTAACATGTATATGATATGTAGGCATTTTGTTTTGTTTTATTTTGTGTTTTAAAATCAGAGATGGTAATAAATGTACCAAATGCCTTTCAGGCAGCTTGAAGTGATTTTGCTTTTCTACTCTTTGATCACTGGAAATGCTATATACTACTACTTGTTTCCAAGTATCACACTAGTTTTGAATTCCAGAACAAACACTGCTTATCCTTGGTTTGTTAAGTACATACTTTAGGTTTTGTGTCCCTTTTTTATTTTTATTTTTTTTACATTTTTATTGAAGTATAATTGCTCTACAATTGTGTGTTAGTTTCTGCTTTATAGCAAAGTGAATCAGTTATACATATACATATGTTCCCATATCTCTTCCCTCTTGTGTCTCCCTCCTTCCCACCCTCCCTATCCCACCCCTCTAGGTGGTCACAAAGCACTGAGCTGATCTCCCTGTGCTATGCGGCCTTTTTACAAACAAAAAGATCTTTAGTTTTCTTTTTTGATAATTTTTTTCAGGTTCTGAAACATGGCTTTTAGTAACATTGTAACATGGATCATTATTTATTTCCATATTTATTGCTGCTCTGAAATATAATAGCCATTTAACAAATTAAGGCTGGGACCTTATTGTGTTGCTGACATATTCTGACATATAGATACTGATCAACAGGATATGACTCAACATAAATAAGTATTTCTTTGAAAATTTTTATGAATGCTCCAAAAAAAACCTATCTGGATGCAGAAACTACATAAAAAAATTTTAGTATATATTTTTCAGTGTCTTTCATAGTTTAAGAGACTACTAAATCTTTCTATAATTTATGATTCAACTTTACAGATTTCAATATTCCCTAGATATTGATATTTTCATTTATTTTCAGGGTAATTCAAATTTGTTCTATTTAATATTTTTTAATAAATTAATCACTTTCAAATGTATTCTTATATTCTTTTCATGTTTTCTAATATTTTATTTTTTTTAATTTTATTGATATAATTGATTTGCGATATTGTGTTAGTTTCAGTGTACACAAAGTGATTCAGTTATACATATATATGAATATATATATTCTTTGTTTACATTCACTTCCATTATAAGTTATTACAAAATATTGAGTATAGTTCCCTGTGCTATACAGTAGGTCCTTGTTGGTTATCTATTTTATATATAGTAGTGTGTATATTTTAATCCCAAACTCCTAATTTATCCCTACCTCCTCCCCTTTGGTAACCATAGTTTATTTTCTATGTCTGTGAGTCTATTTCTGTTTTGTAAATAAGTTTATTTGTATCATTTTCTTAGATTCCACATATAAGTGATATTTTATGGTATTTGTCTTTCTCTGTCTGATTTACTTAACTTAGTATGATAATCTCTAGGTCCATCCATGTTGCCCCAAATGGCACTATTTCATTCTTTGTTATGGTGGAGTAATATTCCACTGTGTATATATACCACATCTTCTTTATCCATTCATTTGTCGATGGACACTTAGGTTGCTTCCATGTCTTGGCTACTGTAAATAGTGCTGCTATAAACATCGGGGTGCATGAATATTTTTGAATTATGTTTTTTCAGGATATATGCCTAGGAGTGGGATTGCTGTATCATATGGTAACTCTATTTTTAGTTTTGTAAGGAACCTCTATACTGTTCTCTATAGTTGCTGCACCAATTTAGATTCTTACCAACAGTGTAAGAGGGTTCCTTTCCTCCACACCCTCTCCAGCATTTATTATTTGTAGACTTTCCTAATATTCTAAATTCATGTGTTCTCTCTAAATTAATTAATTTAATCTAATTAACTTAAAATTCAATTTAATTTTAAATTTGCCAAAGTTTTGTGTATTTAATCTTTAAAATAATTTTAAGCAAGCTCTTGACAGTGCATATCATGTCCATTGTTTTTCTGTGTTGTAATCATTATCTACTGTTTTCATCTGTACCATATTTTTTATTTTATTTAACTTTGATTTGTTATTAGAGAGAGAGAGACATTCAGAGAGACAGAGACTGTAATGAGGATATGAAGATTGATTCTCTGGGTCATTTTCACAAGATTAACATCTGACAACTAAAACATGACTAAATCAAATAATTTTTTTTAAAGTGTTAATAGTTAGAAAAATTAAAAACAGTTAAACTCATGCTATTAACCACATTATTTTTTTGCCACTAAGCAAAGATTAACTAACAAAGAGCCTATGGACATAATGTAGAACATTTGGGTAAAAGGATACAAATTTCTCAATACACAAGTTTCAAATTGTAGGTCAAATTAATATACTATCTAATATATTTTCCATGCCTAATATTTTCCATCTACACATTAAAAACCCAGGAAAATTAGAGAGACATCATTTGCTCAACTTTGTGGTACTAGGCATACTTAGATTCTCTACAACTGCCACTGAAGACTTGAAAGTTGAGTTTGGCATCAATCACCAATATTGTGATGGATATCGTGCATATTAGTTTTCCTAATTATGAAAACTGTGACACTTGAAAATGGTAATGAACATAGCAAACATTTAATTGCTTCTCTACCAACTGTAGGAATGTTTTATTTAAAGCAATTAAGAAATTGTGCTTTGACATGTTTCAAATTTCATCCATCTGCTTACATATGATTTCTGGGTGGATATATGAATATTAATAGCAACTCTGTAAACAGGTGCTACAATTTTTTTCTTTGTGAAACAATTTTGTCACATGTGCATAGCCCTGGTCATTAATGACCTAAGTTTGTCGCTTATTTACTACCTAGTAGCTCAAATGGCAATGATGTCATTTATCCTATGGGTGGCATCTGCTCCCCACGTCATTGATATACACAATGATGTGTATGTATGTGTGAATATAAGAATATATATATGTGTGTATATATATATATATATATATATATATATTCTTAGGAACCATTTTTGTAACAAACAGCAACTGGAGTCCAGGGTGGGGAAGTCAGAATCTGAGAAATGGTAATTATCTTTCTATTTGTGACACAGATATGAGGATAATAAAAACACATTCATATTTATACACAAATTACACATTGGTTTAATTATCTCTGTTTAATGAATTGTTTATTATAAATAGTCTTAGTGATATTCTCCTTGAAATATTGAGTGCATTGAGTCACAAATGAGATTTCAGAAATTTCTCTAATTATTTGAATGTATAAATTTGACATTCCTGACCTACATTCTTTTTTCCTATTTTTATGTTCCAGTTCAGCACAAAATATTTTTCAATGTTCATCTCAACCTTAATATCATTGTGAACTTGATCTATTTTATTATATATATTATTTGGAACTATGTTCTAGTTATTTGCATATGTTTTCCTAGATCATTAGGTGTTATTTTGATTGGGCATAAGAGAGCATCTAAGAAAATACTGTTTTATAACCGTCCAATAATACACTGACAAAATTGTTCAACTATAAATATGTAGGACAGTTAATTAGATGGAGGCTGAAATGTGAATGAAGGTCATACTTCATTCACACTGCCAAAAGAAGACTGGAGAAATAATTGAGAGATTCTATTACCATATTAGGACTGGAAGTCTTCAATGTTTAATCTATTAATTAGCTCCAACCAGTGCCCTACATCATTTGACATTTAAGGAACTGACAGACACCACTAAACTGTGAGAAGGTGAATGCAAACATAATGAATAATAAACTCAGAAATCTTCAGAAATAAGTGGCAATAAAAGAGATGTTTACTTAACATAGACATCTTATTCTTCTACTATGTAGCATGAAGGTAAAATATCGGGCATATTTAGGATTATGATTGCAAAGAACATAAAATTCAGGTCCCTGCCTTTAAGAAGCTTGTAGTCTACTCATTTGAAAACCCTAAGGAGTTTATAGTAGGAATATATAAATTTTTAATGAATAAATTTTTCTAGAAATTACATACTTAATAGTTTTTAGCTTTGTAGCATGTATATAAACAAATATAATAGAAAAAATTGAATGTCAAGATATCTTTATAAGTCACAAAATTTTATGGTGTAGCATAGCCTTCAGACAGACCTTTAAAAAGGAATAGATAAAATATATCAGATTAAAGTACAATCAGTTTTCAATGAAAAGTGAATAGCATTTGTCAAAGTTTTAAATGCCACGTAAATAAAGAAATATTTGAAGCACTTTTAAAAATTACATTTACTAATAATTTTTAAAAACCTATGATTTCCACTATTACTTCCTAAAAATTGGAATAAATATGACAATATCCATTGAAATCTATACATTTTGAGAGAAGAGAAAAAAGGCAGTCTAGATGTAGGATGATTGACAACTTTGGATCAATGTGATGATTGTATCAATTTCAGATTTGCTGCTAACAATAGGTGGCTGACTGGACACCACTGACTTTATTAGGAAGTGGATGGAATATAATATACCTTGCAGTGCGTTAGTTGTTTGTGTTGATTGGACGAAAGACAAGTTTCACATGGAGGAGGCTCTGAATCCCATCACTCTTGCAATTACATTGAACACCAGTGGAAAATGCCCTGTTGCTCCTGCAGTCTGCTGCAGATTAGTAGAATTTTTTCAAGCCATTGGCTTCCAGAATTCCACATGATTTCTTTTTCAATAAATTGACACTTGTTTAGATATGTATGCTTAATAGTAATTTAAATAATTGAGTGTATAAAGCACGGACCATGTCTTAATAGACCTCTCCATCTTTCTTTCCCACTCTAAGTATTCAATAGTGTTCATCAGCTGATGGGCCCACTGGCACTGGAATAGATGTAATTGCAATAAAATACACTTTATAAACTTTTTTCTCATATCTTAAGTGATGACATAAATAAAAAATACAGCAGTAAAAACAGTAAGATGAAAACTTTGAAGCCATTGAGAGTCGCAGCCCAGTTTATAACATCTTTGCTCCAGTGTTCCAGGTAAGTGCTCTTTCTAAGAGTAAATTAAATATACCATTTTTTGGATTAATTTACCATAGTATGCAGCATAAACACCTTGTAAACAAAGCAAGATGTGAATTTTTTAAGTTTTTATTTTATCAGTTTGGTGCCATCAATGTTTATTTCCTAGATGCTTGAGGACAATTGGGATTCTGGAAAAAAACAAAACAAAACAGAAAACTAATCTGATTGAAGCGGTTTTCTAAGCAACTTTTTTTAAACCATTTATCAAACCTCTTTGCTCTGTTAGGCTTCACAAAATGACAAGGCTATTTTAGAGCCGTAAACCTCAATGCCCCGTGCAGTTATGGCATGCAACCAAAGACAACCGGAGAGAAAATGAAGCCATAATTGACTACAGCTGCTCAAGCCTAACATTTCCCAACAGCATCCCAAGACTTTCAGATTGGTGTTTCTTTTTCCCCCCGAACAGACCAATGGGAGCCCGCAATAATCATGCCCAAGGCATGATTGGTCTTGTCCAAAAAAGCCAATGACTGGTATGTCTTTGACTGCTATTTGCTTGTTACATTCAGTGCTCAGAATGAAAATAAAACGATAGCAATTTTCTATGTTCACGGATCATTTTTAACTTGGTTCAAGGCTTTGCCTTCAAATCTAAGGGAAGTGTTCTGTCCTTTTGAGGTTGCTATTAAAATATAGACTAGAACCATTACCTTTTATTGGCTTAGCCTTTCCCTGCACTGCCTATAAAAACAGACAATGCTTTAAAACCTCTCACTAATGTCCACTTTCTTGAGGGTGGAGCTGACCTCAAGCAGTTTACTACTTGTCTGTTAGTTAAGACTAATTAGCTTTGACTTAGTTGTTAGGGCACCCTAATCTGGGGTTTCATTTTAAATAAATTGAAGAAATACTGGGTTCAACCCAGCACCAGACAGTGACTCTTCAGGGCTTTATATATTGAGACTTCTTTACTTCATAGATCTTACTTATAAGAACAGTTCATTCTTTGATAATTAAATGCTCGTTACCACCAAACATTTTTTTTATAATGAGACTATGATTGTGTTGCTTATTTCTTTTAAAACAAGAAATGTGTTTAAATTAAAGCCACCATGAAATATCGGAAACAACCTTATATTGTTTTCTAATTAAATCACTCTTATTGTCCTGGGATGAAATAATTTGTTTGCATTGATATTTAATTGTAACATTAATAGCTCATTTTGTTTTTCAACTATGGAGAGGGAATCTGAGTTACATCTTATTTCTGCTTAACATAATTAATATGCAAAATAAACATGTAGAAAATATTTTGGTATAGTTTTATTAAAACTACCATAGTGAATTTATATTAACTAATTTTTATAGAGAAATCATTTGAATTTCAGATGAACAATTCAGAGGTTGTATATCTCTGAAATACAAGAACTTCAGAGTAAAACATTGTAATATAAATCCAGCCTTCTAGAAATTTGAAGAGTGGCAATGAAAGTGGTGCTTATGCAATGTCTTACTTTAACATATCAAGTAGATCAAATAACTCATTAGCATTTTAACTTAAGTAGTGGTCAGGTTAATCTTAAACAATAAAAGTTGTTATAAAGCCATGATTTTTTCAAATCTTTATTCTTAATTGTTTTTATTTAGATCCATTTGTATGAAAAGTATTTACCATAAGAAAAAAATTATTTATAGTCTTCCCCTGTATCACAGAAAAATAAAAACTTTCCAGAAATACAGCTTTGATAAAAGAGACTGTTTGTTTCTTTGAACACCATACATCACAAAGCTGAACCCTCATTGACCAATGGCCAAATCAAAGTGTGATTTTGTCAAAATGAAGTCAGTGCTCTGAAAATAACATAAGTTACATTTCTGAAAGGAGTATTTTGAATCCACGCATTAGGTGAGATTCACTGATGATGGCAGATGCTGTGAGATGGAATTATCTGCAGTTGGCTGTACCCTCTGAATAGTTTGTTATTGTTGGTAATTAATGCTGTTACTGTTTAGAATGATTGAAATAAGCACTTGTAACAGTCAAGGTTCTCCAGAGAAACAGAATCAATAAGAGATATATATGTATCATATAAAGATATATATTATATATAATATATATGATTTAGTTTATAAAGTATCTATTTTATATGATTTATTTTAAGGAGTTAGTTTACACAGTTGTGGGAGCAGGCAAGTCCTAAATGTGGAGGTGAGGCTGCAATCTTTTTTTTGTGTGTGTGGTACACGGGCCTCTCACTGTTGTGGCCTCTCCCGTTGCGGAGCACAGGCTCCGGATGTGCAGGCTCAGCGGCCATGGCTCACGAGCCCAGCCGCTCTGCGGCATGTGGGATCTTCCCAGACCGGGGCAGGAACCCGTGTTCCCTGCATCGTCAGGCGGACTCTCAACCACCGTGCCACCAGGGAAGCCCCATACCCAGAATCTTAACTTCACTTACAGTCTTTGGGCTCTAGCTTCTGTCTGCCTTGAATCTAATCACAGCTCCACCATTTTCTAGCCAGGTGAGATTAGGGCAAGTGTCCTTACCTTTCTGTGCCTCAGGTTCTTTAAAAAATTATTTTAAAATGTTAGAAATAATACTAATGTTGGAAGGATGTTGGAAGGATGTTGGAAGGATTAAATAATACATTAGAAAAATATTTTTGCTAAGTCTCTGGCACATATACTTAGACAATAAGTGCCAACTATTACAATCAAAATAATTCCTCTCTATTATTGCTGCATGTTTACCTTGACATGGATTAATTTCAGTGTGACACAGTGGAATAAATATAGATTTGTAAACAAAACATCTTTACTCTCAGTACTGGCTCTGTCATTTACTAGCTGTATGGTCTTAGACAGTTTATTTAGCCTGTCTGGGCTTCAAGTTCACCATGTGTAAATTGAGAAAAATAAATTGTTTAACGTGGTTGGAGGATTAACTACAATAATGTAAAACCACCAGTGCTTGCTGACACACAGTTGGTGTGTAGAAACAGGCCACATGATTGTTATTGTTTTTATTAAGAATTAAATGACTGAATAAACAAAAGAGACAATTTGAATCTCATGTTACACATTATTATATTCACATTTATTACATTTATGTACATTCATGTTATATATATATTTCATTAAGAATGATAGCTTACTTGAATTTTTGTCCCAGTATTCAAATGTAACTCAGCTGTCTTGGAAAAGATTCCATCACTTGTTCTCCATAAGGTGAGGCCCTTGTAGTAAGTTCACTCAGCTCCTAAGAAGAATAGATAAGGAATGTTGTAGGTAGAGATTCTTATGCCCTCAGCACATCATTTTTCTCCTACTCTAAATGCCTTACCTGCTTATGACTTGTCTTTCCACTAATGCCTGAAGGAAAGCTTTTCTTTCCTGAGACATGAGTATCTACATCCAGGTGATTCTTTTTAGACAAATTCCTGGCCGTTGGAAGAATTATTCCTTAGCCCCGGTTTTTGTTTTTGTTTTTATCATTTCATTCGAGAGTATTGAACATTACTGCTAAGGAAAACATTTTTGGAAAAAGTGATCAAGTATTTTGTGCACTATTAAAGCTGTTTTTTTGGTGGTAGTTTTCTGCAAGAAATATTTTATAAAAATGGTGAAAACATCCTATGTGAATTTCTTTCTCTTTCTCTCTTCCCTTTTTCTCTTTCTGTTTCTCTCTCTGTACAGGAATGGGGGTTTAGACTCTTTATTAGCTTGGATGAATGCATGTAATTATAACCCAGAAATTATACTGTCATTAATCAAAAATTAAAATCCAAATAGGTTTTCCTCATTGAGTTGATATGTCTTCTGGATTTAGGCAGTGCTCTTCAACAATGAACTTGATTCACTTTCTAAAATAGCCAACAAGTGTCTATTCTTATTGTACATTGTTCCCTGCAAATCTAAAAATATTGTGTTGGAGTTGAGGGTCATATTCTTATAAAACCATTTTTTGTCCTATAGGTGACTTTTTAAATGATTGGCATATAAGAAAATAAAAGCCTTTATACCTGACTTATATCTTTCTGTTTCTCATGAATAAGAAACATGTAATACAGGCATACCTGGAGATATTGTGGGTTCTGTTCCAGGCTACTGCAATAAAGCAAAATATTGAAATAAAGCGAGTCACATGAATTTTTTTGGTTTCCCAGTGCATATAAAAATCATGTTTGCACTATACTGTAATGTGTTAAGTGTGCAATAGCATTATGTCTAAAAAAATGTGCATACCTTAGTTTAAAAATACTTTATTGCTAAAAATGCTAACCACCACCTGAACCTTCAATGAGTTGTAATCCTTTTGTGAGTGGAGGGTCTTGCCTCAATGTTGACGGCTGCTGACTGATCAGGGCGGTGTTTGCTGAAGGTTGGGTGACTGTGGAGATTTAAAAAATATAAGACAACAATGAAGTTTGCTGCATTGATTGACTCTTCTTTTTGCAAATAATTTCTCTGTCACATAAGATGCTGTTCGATAGCATTTACCATCAGTAGAACTTCTTTTAAAATTGGAGTCAATCCTCTCAAACACTGCTACTGTTTTATCAACTCAGTTTATGTAATATTCTAAAGACTTTGTTGTCATTTCAACAATCTTTACATCAGCTTCACCAGGGATAGTTTTCTCCTCAAGAAACCACTTCCTTTGCTCATCCAATAAAAAAAAACTCCTGATCCATTCAAGTATTATCATGAGATTGCAGCAATTCAGGCACATCTTAAGGCTCCACTTACAAGTTTTGTTTTCTTGCTATTTCCACCACATCTGCAAGGACTTCCTCCACCGAAGTCATGACCCCTCAAAATCATCCATGAGGGTTGGAATCATCTTCTTCCAAACTCCTATTAATATTGATACTGTACTTTGACCTCTCCCCATGAGTTATGAATGTTCTTAGTAGCATTTGGAATAGTGAATCCTTTTTAGAAGGTTTTCAATTTGTTTTGCCCAGACTCATCAGAGGAGTCTCTATAGCAGCTATAGCCTTATGAAACATATTTCTTAAATAATGAAACTTGAAAGTCAAAATGACTCCTTGATCCATGGGTTGCAGAATAGATGCTGTGTTAGCAGGCATGAAAACAACATTAATTTCATTGTACATCTCCGTCAGAGTTCCTGGGCGACCAGGTGCATTGTCAATGAATAGTAATATTTTGAAAGAAGTCTTTTTTTCTGAGTAGGATTTCTCAACAGTGGGCTTAATATATCCAGTAAACTATGTTGTAAACAGATGTACTGTCATCCAGTCTTTGTTGTTCCATTTACAGAGCACAGACAGAGTAGATTGAGCATAATTTTTAAGGGCCCTAGGATTTTTGGAATGGTAAATGAGTACTAGCTTTGACTTAAAGTCACCAGCTGCATTAGCCCCTAACAAGAGAGTCAGCCTGTCCTTTGAAGCTTTGAAGCCAGGCATTGACTTCTCTTCTCTAGCTATAGAAGTCCTAGATGGCATCTTCTTCCAATATAAGGCTATTTCATCTTCACTGAAAACCTGTTGTTTAGTGTAACCACCTTCATTAATGATCTGAGCTGGATCTTCTGGATAGCTTGCTGCGGCTTCTACATCAACACTTGTTGCTTCACCTTGAACTTTTATGTGATGGTGATGGTTCTTTCCTTCAACTTCATGAATCAACCTCTACTAGCTTTAAACTTTTCTTCTGCAGCTTCCTCACCTTTCTCAGCCTTCATAGAACCGAAGAGAATTAGGGTCTTGCTCTGGATTAGGCTTTGGCTGAAGAGAATGTTGTGGCTGGTTTGATCTTCTATCCAGACCACTATAACTTTCTCCATATCAGCAATAAGATTGCTTGGCTTTCTTATCGTTTGTATGTTCCCTAAAATAGCACTTTTAATTTCCTTCAAGAACTTCTCATTTGCATTCACAGCTTGGCTGTTTGGTGCAAGAGGCCTGGATTTTGGCCTATCTTGGCTTTTGACATGCCTTCCTCACTAAGCTTAATCATTTCTAGCTTTTGATTTAATGCGAAAGACATGTGACTCTTCCTTTCACTTGAACACTTAGAGGCCATTGTAGGGTTATTAATTGGCCTACTTTCAACACTGTTTTGTCTCAGGGAATAGAGAGGGCTGAGGAGAGGGAGAGAGATGGGGAACAGTAGATCAGTGGAGCAGTCAAAACACATACCACATTTAAGTTTGCTGTCTTATAAGGGTGTGGTTTGTGGCACCCCAAAACAATTACAACAGTAACATAAAGGATCACTGATCCCTAATCACCATAGCAAATATAGTAATCATGAAAAAGTTTGAAATGTTGGAAGAATTACCAAAATGTGACACAGAGACACAAAGTGAGCAAATGCTGTTTGGTGAAATAGTGCTGACAGACTTGCTCAAGACAGGGTTACCACAAATCTTTGATTTGTAAAAAATGTAATATCTGCAAAGTGCAATAAAGCAAAATACAGTAAAATGAGAAATGCTTGTGTTATACAGTAAACAGCCAAAAATATCCTAGTAATTCGGTTTCCATGTCTGTTTGAATAATATAAAAGTAAATTATATGTATAACTATATCTCAATATGAGTTAGCACTCTACTAATGATAAATGGTGAATGAAATGATACATTTTGTATAATTTTAATTATTTTTGTAGATAATAAGAAGTGATAAACTTGCAACTTAAAATTTTCAGTTATGTTTGAGTCACCTAAGACACAAAGGAGCAATGATTAATAAAGATTGATTTTACTATGCCATTATGTAATATACACCAAGATACTGCATTAAAGAAACCTTGTCATAAGCAAATTCTTAGAAAATCAGTCTTCTTGAAAGTTTCTTTTTTCTTTCCATAAAAGCTACATCATCTTTGCATTTTCTTCTTGGAAGATGAAGTTTTGTCTAAAAAGAAAAAAAGAACTTTATTTTAAAATGTCATTTGTAATAGTGATTAGCACTTAATTACATAATCTTCTGTTCTTAAGTTATTTTAAATACAGGTCTTGTCCTCTTGAAATTGTTTTATATTTATTAGGAACTGACACTTTTCAAGCCACCACACATTACTTATTTCCCGCAACTAAAACAATATTTGCTTGGTCTGACCATAATTTAACAATATTTTACATGAGGGATTTAATTACACTTGTGAAAATAGAAGCAAATATTTATAAAATAATCTAGTATTTACATGAAACTTGAATAGATTAAAATGGTACAATTATATCCTCAGAATATGAAAAGTTAAGTCATGTTTAATTTAAACAATTTTGTTTACTAGATGTATTTCTAAAAGTTGTATAAAGATTTTCTTAATAACTACATTTCCCTGTTTATATTTTTCATATATTTCAAAGTACAAAGAACTCAAATTAGAATAGAAGATAATAGAGTGAGAAAAAAGAAATTCTCTATATATTCATCTTAATTGTAAATAGAATTATCTATCTAATTAAGAACAATTTTTATAAAAGACATAAATCTCCCTAAAAATTTTATTCCTCTGTATAAGAAAGTTCTATCTTAATTATAAAATTAGCATTTCTCAATATTATTAAATATAAAAGTGCATCAATTGTTTTACATAAAATCTTTTATGTAGAACAAAATATAATATATACAATATAATTTTAAAAATCTGCAAATCAATGAGAACAATATAATCCCACTTTGGTTGCAAAAATGTCCTATATTATGTATACATATTTGCATTTTTTTTTCATTAGTGTGAAGCAAAATGTAGAAAGAGACATACCAAACTCATTATATGAGGTCTGAAAATGGTGGAAAAGTTATGCATGAGGTAGGTTAAATTTTTCTGGGGTAAAAAGTAATCCCCAAATCTCAGCATTTAAAAAAGAAAAACAGAGACTTAGTTTTCACTCCAACTACTCTCCCACTCAGGTTTGAAATCTTATGAGAGTTCTGCTCATCACCATAGGCTGGATGATGGAGCCACCATCTCATATGCTGCCAGTGGCTGAGCCAAAGAGAAAGAGAAGTTATATTCTTACCTACAAGTAAATGCTCTGGCCAGGAAGTGACACCTTCACTCACAACTCACAGGCCAGAGCTCTCATCTGTCTCAACCACAAAATGTCCATCAAATGCGATCCTACCACAGTCCTGGAAACACAGAGCCAGAAATAATGGTGACCAACACTATAACTACCAGAGACGGGGAACAGTTGCTAACATATTCTTCATTCTGGTATTGCTTATACTTTTCATTAAAAATGTAAAACTACAGGGCTTCCCTGGTGGCGCAGTGGTTGAGAGTCCGCCTGCCGATGCAGGGCACGTGGGTGAGTGCCGCAGAGCGGCTGGGGCTGTGGGCCATGACTGCTGGGCCTGCGCGTCCGGAGCCTGTGCTCTGCAGCAGGGGAGGCCACAGCGGTGAGAGGCCCACGTGCCGCAAAAAAAAAAAAAAAAAGATTTATAGGTATAAAGAATGTATACTTGAAATGCTATTTAAAATGTCATATGACTATTTCAAGAAAGGTAAATAGCGATTAATTTCCCTACTGTAAAAGAAATTTTGGGTCAAAGTTTGTTTGTTTAGCAACAAATTAACCGACTGAAAAAAACTCAAGTTATAAATGATGAGAATATTATATTCAAACTAATAGCCAATGATTTGCCGTTTGAAAATGTCTTTTAAACCAGTTTATATATGTTCTTGACTCTTTGGGAATGCTCAAATTCAAACAAAATTTTTAATTCCCATTTTTGTGAAGGTTTTGGTTCATTTGCTTATGTGTTAGAAAGGAATTATTTAACATGAAAAAAGCTTGCCTAGTTTAGAAGTCCATTTTGATTATCATCTATATAATAGATGTAATTTAAATTGACATGCTTTCTGAATTTTAGTCCCATACTATGAGGGATTTGCATATAATCCAATATCCACCATGAATAAATGTTAACAAATATATTTTATAAAATGTATAATTCTCCAAATTCACATGATTTAAAGAATCTAAATATAATTTGAAATAGGTAATTCTACTTGGTTAAACCTTCAGCTGCAAAATATCCTGATGGCAAGTGCTGTCATTAAAGGCAAGAACCCAGGACTCTTTGAAACCAGTAAGTTGGTAACATTGGAATCCCTGAGTTAAGACCCCCTTTATACAGCTCTGGACTCATCTTAAAAAATCTGATCATGTAAAAAGCTTCTTGGGTGTAGTTCTGATTTGAAATATTTAGGAAAGAAGAAATTCTTTATGGTGTGACTATGGGAGAGTTTGGAGTTTTTCTTCATGTCTGATATTTGAAGCACTCAGTGAAAAGTTAAGACACTACAAATTAAAACAACACAGTGAAGTATTAGACTGTTGTCTCCTGTTATGAAATTAACTCTCAACTGTTATTACCAACCTTTGTGCTCAGACTCTCACTCTAACTTTGTTCTGATTTGATTTTTTTGTAACATGTTAAGATCACATTGTAAGACATTCATTGGCCTTTAGCCAAAAATAATACAATTCTGACCTGAACTGCCTCTCTTTTGAAAAAGTAGAAAAGATCCCAAGAGATTGCAATTTTAGATCTCACACATAATTTCCCATTCCCCTCCTATAAATCAGGCTTCTGTAAAATAATGAGTTATACCATTCACATTTCTGCAGATACTAAAATTCCCCATTCATTTTCCAGCTTGCATTCTTCAAGAAAAGCGATGTGAGCAGAGATTGTTAAGAGTTGTGGTAGTCGAAAAGAATTGGCAGGATTCCAGTTTGTAGCACTTGTTGACATTCTGCCAATTCCTTTAACGCATGTTGCTAAGCAGAGCTGATATTCAGCCAGTGTGTTCTAGCATAATAGCCATACAGATTGTTAAGATTTTGAGCTACTTCAGTTCCAGTGGGTAAATAGCCACGACTTCATGCCTCCTAGTATCTCCTCCCCCACCCGGGTTTACCCATTGGCACCCTCCCCAACTCCCCCTCCAGCCCAACTTACTACTCTGCATCTATAAAATAATGTTTAACAGTGTAAGAGGCTTTTTTTTTTTTTTTTTTTTTTTTTTTGCTGTACACGGGCCCCTCACTGTCGTGGCCTCTCCCTTTGCGGAGAACAGGCTCCGGACGCGCAGGCTCAGCGGCCATGGCTCACGGGCCCAGCCGATCCGCGGCATGTGGGATCTTCCCGGACCGGGACACGAACCCGTATCCCCTGCATCGGCAGGCGCACTCTCAACCACTGCGCCACCAGGGAAGCCCGTAAGAGGGTTTAAGACCTTGGTCTTGCTAGCATATGGATGGCCCCCAGTTTGATTGGTCAGTGCTCACTCTCTAGCCATTGTTGAATACTTTGAAGATAACTCTTGTCCCCAGGCCTAAGTATATTTCTAGGCATGTGTAACAGAAATAGAAATGAGGGAAAGATGGCCATAATAATTCAGTGCTGAAGCAGCTGAGATATCTCACAATCAGAGCTGGAATATTGCCTGGAGCCTGTTGGTCAGCATCAACTCTTCTCTCTACAATTATCGGATTCCCTGCTCTGTTACTCAGAGAACACTTCTTGATAGCTACTATTTCCCAGACGCTGTGGGTGCAAGAATTATATGACGAGTCGTTTGTTCAAAAAGCTGAATCAAGTAAAATAAAACTGACATTAAAAGTCTATGGTGGTATATTAAATGCGCAGTAGGGTGGAGACAGTGGAGAGAGTGGGAATCAGTTGGGACAAAGTTGTGGGTAATCTGTTCGATTAATTTATTTATTCATTCAAAATATAATGGTGGAACATGTAATTGTTTAGGACTGGAGATACAGAAGTAAACAAGAGAGAGATTTCTCTCCCCTCATATTATTTACAATCCAGCAAGAAAGACTCTAAAGTGAATTACATAATTACCAAATGAATAATAATACTTTGAGAACTAACTCACTTAAAATTTTAATGTGCTTGTCTATTTTTGTCTATAAAAACAAGGACCTTGATCATTATAATTCATTATTGCTTGAAAGAAATAAAGTCTTTCATAGACAATTCAGTATTTCCTATTTATTGTCATTGTCTTTCTATTGATTCCATACAAATAATACACTTGGCCATTTTGAAATAAAATGTAAAATTTATTGAGTAAAGGCAACAGTACACTGTGCCATTCCTATTTATCTTGTGGTTTTCCTACTATTTGGTTAAGGGCATCTTCATTATTTGCTCTGTATGGAGAGGTAAGAGTTTACTGACTTACTCAAGGAGACAGAATCGGTGGTAGTCCTGCATCAGACCCTTACTACATGAGTCTTTGGCCCATTGTTTTTGTAGCCCACTTATCTATCATTTACTCTTAATTTCAAACAACTACGGGCATATTCTCAATCTCATTTTGCTACAGCATCAGTACTGCATTCTTATCTCCATTTTTTTAAAAAATAAAAAAGAAAAGCAATCAGAGTTGTTATTTCTCTGGAGTAGCAAGGGAGATATAATTCTTTACTGAGTGACTGCAGTGTGTAGATTATGTACCAAGTGCAGGAAAATCCCTCTCAATGACTTCGTAAGATGATATCACTCCAATTTATTCTACTTATTGAGGCTAAGGGAGATTAAGAGCTTTCCTAAGAGTTCGAGACTGCTAAGTAACACAGCTGGGCTTCAAAACCTGTCCTGTCTCTCAAGACCTTTGTACTATTTCTGACGATATACTGATATATGAAAGTTGATTTTTTTTCTATATTCAATAATATTTGTAAGTGCAATAATAGTATTTACCTGGAAACATTCTTCCTCTTTATTGGGTATGTTTTATATTACATTTCCCTAAAATAGCCTCCATTGCAGTGATAGAGACTACAGTAGGTATTGAAATCATGGAGTTGAAAGGGACCTTACAAAATTGATGATGTGTGGCCGTGTAGTCATTGAAGCTCTTCCAGCGAGAATGAACTGAGAAGGGAGTCAATTCCATGTTTGAACAACTTTGCTTTGAGTTTTGCTGTAAGGCCATTAATACTACTTCCTTTGTTGGGAATGGTTATCATTTATAGAAAACTTTGTATGTGGCCCATGCTTAGCCAGTGGTATTTTCAATCGTCACAACCACCATACAATGTAAGCTTAACTATTTTTATTTTTGATATTGGGAAACTGAGGGTCCAGGGACCAAAATGACAGAGCAGTCCATGTCTGTGCAAGAACTGAGTCAGCTCCGTTTGACTACAATTCTTGTGTTCTCTCCATTATGCCATACCACTGCTTCATTATTAGGAGAAATAAAAATTCTTAAGCAAAATAGTCCTTCAAATATTTGAAAGCAGCAATCATATTTTTCCCTTAATCTTTTCTTTTTCACGCCAAGAACACGTAGTTTGCCCAGTATACATAGGACCTGGTCTCCAGATCATTCAGAGCTACTGTCAGCTTTTGATACCAAAAGTCAGCACAATTCCTCAATGTTGCCCCACTAGTACATACTAGAGTGGAATGTTACCTCTTAGTTCTTGACTAAGCTGACTAAAAGCACACTTTTGTCTTAGCTTATTTTGGAAGCCCCTTGGTTCGTTATGTCTTCACAATAAACTAAATATCCTACCTTTTGTTTTCCATTAATTGCTATTAAGCAAAGTCTCTCAGTCCTATATTTTTCTAGTTTGACAGTGAGTGTAAGAATTTAAACTTACTTCCTTTAAATTCTATCTTATTAGGCTTAGCTTGTGGTTTCTCATTCAGTGATTGACCTATTTCTCTTCAGATTTATGACCTCTGAAAAACCAATATAAATGTACTATATTTCTTCATCTGAATCTCAAATGGGGTTTTAAGTTGAGAGGTTATGTGTTAAACCCTATCCTCTAAGACAAAAGAAGAGCCTGAGGAGGAAAAAAAATCCTTGGCCATTTGATGAGAATGGTATGAAATTGGGGAGGATTGATAAGTCATTCTCTCAACAAAGATTTATTGAGAACTTACTCTGTGCCAGGCAGTGTTTTAAGCAATGATGTGGCAGCAGTAAACTAGATGACAGAAATCACTTTCCTCCATGAACTTATACTTTAGTAGGAATATACAGACAATAAATAAACGTGTGAGGAAAATATCAAGATATGACATAGTAATAATAATATTACAAAAAGAAATAAGTGGGGAAGCTGAGTAGGGAGTGTCAGGTGAGTGTGTGGGAGGAGGATGGAGAGTTCCCTCCTTAAGTTCTTTGCATAAACCTCTATCATACTGATTATGCTGCACTGTAATTATTTGTCCTTTGTCTAACTCTTCCTTTAGACAAATTACTTTCCAGGAAATGTTGTATGTCTTATTCATCTAGACGTTTCCAGCGTCAAGCACAGTGACTTGCATGCAGTAAGCTTCACTAAAAGCTTAATAAATTAGTAAAAAATTCTTAAAATCTGAATGATAACAAAAATAATAGCAAACTATCAACTGCTTGCTGTGTGCTATGCATTGTGCTATTGTCTCATTTACTTCTCATATGACTCTATGAAAACATTTTTAATTTTCTAAAATGATTATTATATTTCCCATCTTACCAATGAGAAAACTGAGCTACGAAGATGCTACATAATTTGAATAAAATCACATAGCCAACAATCAATGGAAAAGAGATTCAAACCTAGGATCTCTATCTCCAAATCCCATGTCTTTCAAGTTTCTGCCACATAGTACAGAAATAGACCCCTTGTCAACCTCCATATTGCTAGAAATTTTATAAGGTACTATCAGAAACGATGATCTCTATTATATTAAAAAAAAAGGAATTTAGGTAGAAGCTGAAGCAAGGCGTTAAAGTCTATCAAGCTGACAAATTCAATTCAATCATTCAAAATACCATAATATCCAAGTAATTGTTTCTAAATAATAAATAGTTTCAATTATGGTAGACTTGAGAACAAAGAAATGAGAAACAGGAGGGAAAGAACGACAGAGCATTTCCATTATATACTAGAACATGAAGTACCTGCTTTTCCCTTTCTAAGGAGGTATAATGGCGGGGGATGGGGAACATCAGGCAGAGGCCACATTAACAATTGATAAAATGTATAAATCCAAACAGGGATCAAGGAATCATCAGGGTCTTATTCATTGGTCAAGCAGCAATAGGGCTGATTTTAGTGATAATTCTACTACCCTATCCAAGCTGCATGCACATTCCTAAGGGAAATAAAATGAAATGAGGTCAGTAATAAGCAAAAGCAGCGGGGGACAGATTACACTATAGAAATGAAGCGCGCCTTGTCCCACAGTTATCTTTACTCACTGCTCAATTCTTTTGCCCGTGAATGAAGCAAAATGGTGGATTATGAGGATCAGGTCTCAACTGTGACACTGAGAAAATGGTTGAGTGGTATCTCTGTCGCTTAGATTTAAAGCTAGAAACATTGGGAAGTCTACTTGAGTGTACAGATATTTGTATAAATATTTAATAATCACATACACTTTGTATACACTTTGCTTTTCAGATTAATATTGCTTTTCATGAGAGACATTTAAGCTATTTTATAGCAGCATTCTCAACCCGTCCCCTGTATTTTGAGTTAAATGCTTAGTGCTTCTAGAATAAAGACATTTGAAATTGTGATGCAAACATCACAATCTATGTGACTAATAAAGTTACAAATCAGAATTTCCATTATAAATATTATAATCATCTGAACACTTAAAAAAGCATGAGAACACTAAGAATATGTAAATATTTCCTCATTTTAGAGGAAAAAGGTAAAATCCACTAAACTTTAAGAATAATCTTTAGTTACATCTTATACATACTTTACCATGAGAATGGAGTGAGATTCAAAATACAGGCCTGTAATCAAGTTTTGGGTTATTTTGCATATTTGAAATAACACTGATTTTTTTAAAGCATAGAGAAAAGTCACTTGCAAAATTTTAGATGAAGATTCACTGCAATTACTTATTAGTTTGCCTGGGCTACCATAACAATACCACAGATTGGGTGGATTAAACAAGAGAAATATATTTTTCCACATTTCTGGAGGTTAGAAATAGGAAAACAATGTATTGGCAGGGTTGGTTTCTTCCAAGGTCTCTCTCCTTGGCTTGTGGATAGCCATTTTCTCCTTGTGTCTGCACACGGTCTTACCTCTGTGTCTGTGTCCCAATCTCCTCTTTTTATAAGGACACCACATTGGATTAGGGCCTATGTTAATGACCTTATTTAACACATTATTTACCCCTTTAAAGACCCTATCTCTAAATATAGTCACTTTTGTGGTACTAGGAGTAGGACTTAAACATATGAATTTTGAGGGACACAATTCAGCCCATAACACTAAAGTATTCCTAAGAGGCACTTGTAAGGGACTGGGGGAAACAAGACAGAAAGGGGGAATGCAACATAAGTGTGTATCAGGCAAAGTCTTGGCCTCAGCCTAGTCATGCTCAGTGCTCCAGAGTGTCAAGGGCACCTCAGGGTTTGTCCTGACTCAGGAGAGAGAACTGTGCTTTCTGTGCTCTCATACCCTGTGCCACTGGCCATTGGCCGTTGGCCACAGAAGAGGGGGTGGTAGGTAACTCACATATACTTCTAACTCTGCGTGTGCAGTCAAAGCAGATCAAGGAACCCCATGCAGAGACCTCCAGCTGTGGGCCGTTAGAAGCAAACACACACAGGATTGGTAAATAGCATTTTTTTTTTTTTTTTTTTTTGCAGTACGCGGGCCTCTCACTGCTGTGGCCTCTCCCGTTGCGGAGCGTAGGCTCTAGACGCGCAGGCTCAGCGGCCATGGCTCACGGGCCCAGCCGCTCTGCGGCATGTGGGATCTTCCCCGACCGGGTCACGAACCCGCGCCCCCTGCATCAGCAGGCGGACTCTCAACCACTGCGCCACCAGGGAAGCCCGGTAAATAGCATTTTACCAATGGATTTTACAGTGGATTTTGGGCAGGGCATCAACTTTGTCCACTTTAACAGATCATGTATAAGGAAAGTATGATTTATTCAGAAATATGTTTTACCATTTGTATATTCACCTGAAGATCAATTTAAAGTGTATATATCCAGAACATTATAATGCTTTTCTGAATTTTTAGAATGATGGCTTTTTTTTAATGTCACATACTATGCAATATAGAATAGTACAAATTTAAAAGTAAGAATACATCTAATATCCCACCACTGAAAATGTAACCATTAATATTTTTGTATATAAATACATGGGGTGATAGGTATGAATATATAAAATAGGATCATGAAACATGCTCAGAAAAATGTCAACTATCCTCAAAATAATCTATAAATTTAGTATAATTTCAATCAAAAACCTCCATTGGTTTATTCCTGGAACTAGCCAAATTTATTCTAAAAGTGTATGGAAGAATATATGCATGACAATAGCTAAGACAATCATGAATAAGTGAATAAGGAAATATACTTGTGATATTAGAAATCAAAGTATTTTATAAAGCTATATTAACACAGTGTTCTATTTACAAATAAATTAAAATATAGGCTAGTGGAGCAGAATAAAGAGCTGATATCCAAAAATACAGAGCTTCAGTATATGAGTGAAAGGATTTAAACAATCAGTGTAAAAAAGTGGATCGTTTGATCTTAGATGGATTAAAAATCTATATATGATAAATAAAATTGTATGATTATCAAAATAAAATACAGGTTCACGAGGAGTTCCTTAACTAAATATTAAATTCACAAATCACAAAGATTAACAAACGTGACTATATCAAAATTTTAAACTTTGGGGAAAAAAAGGTGCTTAAACAAAGGAAAAAATATACATAACCTGTAAGGGATTAGCATCCAGTTTCACAAATAAGTAGGGAAAAGAAAATAGGAATATTAAAACAACAAACACAACCAAAAGATACAGAGGTATCCCAAATAGATCAGTAGAAAACAAACAAACAAAAATATGTTTGTCTATGTCAAGTGTTGGTGAAGATGTGGTGAAAGAAAAGTTCTCATAAACTTTGAAGAGTAACTTGAGAGTAATTTGAGGTTCTTCATACCCTTCAAATTAGAAACTGTATTTCAAGGTGTAGTTACTAAAGAATTCTCACAACTATTTTGAATGCACAGACATGCTCAAATATATTCACTGCAGCCTTATTTGTAGTGAGAAAATTTTGGAGCAACTCAAATGCCCACAATAAGGGACATGAATTATTTCACTTATGAAACAATTTTTCATTAAATTAAATACTAGTATTTCCCAAACTCTGTTATAGACATTCATATATGATTAAACAAGACACAAAAATGTATGACCTCAGTAAATAAACTGTGGTAAGTTCATATAGTATCATACTATAAAATACTATTATGCATAAAATAGATTAATACTAATACATAACAGGATTAGAACTTTGAAAACAAGGTGAGTGAAAAAGTCAGTTTCAGAATGTTATATATTATATGAAACATTAAAGAAACATTTAAAAACAAATACATGACATTTATATAGATAATGGATATATTAATATTTAATAAAGTATAAATCATGTTCTTGAAACTGACACATTTTATGATAATGGTAACTTCCTGAGAAAAGGAGGGGAATGAGATTGGTGAGGAGTACATGGAACAAATTAATTTTACCTTTAAGGCTTTATTTATTTAAAAAGAAAAACAATTTGTTAAAGCAGTTACAAAATAAGCTAACATCTGCCTAATTTATTTGTTGATATATTAGTATATTGTATACATCTGTCAGCTATCACATACGAAATGACAGGGTCATATCAAATTAACAGTTTCTTAATATCTGAGCTGGTAGAGTAGCTTTATTCTACAAAGGGTTCATAAGTCCAAGATCTTTCTATATGATTTCTCTGTCATTCTTGGCTTCCATCTTGTATCAAAATAAGTGCTTCAGCTTCTGCCATCATATTTGCTTTCCAACCAGCAGGAGGAGGAAAGGAATAAAGAGGGCATGTTTCTTCTCATTAAGAGCACAACCCAGAAACTGTACATACCACTTATCTTTGTAGCTTGTTTGCTAGAGCTTAGCCGCATGACCACCCTTTGTAAATGTCGTCTTTACTTGGGTGATCATGTGCCCAAGCTAATAATTTTATTATTATGTAAGAGGTGGAGAACAGTCATTGGGGACAACTCTCAATTTCTGCCATAGGTATTTATATGAATAATTGCTTTTTTTTTCCAATAATCCATGTGATTTTTCTATGTAGAAAATCACATTATTTGAAATTAAGTACAAGTGGCTTCTTCCTTTCCAATCTTTATACATATGTTCCCTTTTCTAGTTTTATTGCATTGGTAATGACTCAAGTGCACTGTTGCATAGGAGCAGTGGTGGTGGACATTTTTGTCATTTAATTCTTTTCAATGGTAACACATACAATTTTACTATTAAGTTTTTTCCAGTATCGTTTTTAAAGATGCTCTATCTCTGTGGAGGATAGATTTCAGAAAGATGTGACAGGAGTATAATCAGAAGATCAGTAAAGAGGTTACTTCAGAATTCCAAGTAAGAGACAATGGTGGTTTAGACCAGAGAGTGGTTTGCAGCGAGAATGGAGAGAATTGCTTGGATTCCAAATAGATTTTGATGAGCGTGGAGAGAAGCTCTTGGATTCAAGATAAATTTTAAAGATAGAACCAATAGTATTTGCTGGTGGGTTATACTAGAATATACATCGGAAAGTATGAGGAGAAAATAAGAATAAAGAATGATTTGCTTGTTGTGGCTTGAGAAACTGAGTAAATTGTGATACTATTATTTGAGATGGGAAGGACATGGGAAGAATCAGAGGGTGGAGAGGGAGGCATGAATTAAGAATTATGTTTTGGCCTAGTTATGTTTGAGATGACTATTAGAAATGAAAACAGAGATGTCAAATCAGGATTTGGAAATTGGAGTCTGGCATTTAGGATAAGGTCTTGGTTAGATACATATATTATGAGTTTTCAGTGTGTATATGGTACTTAAATTTACAAAGTTGGATATTGGCATCACTGGAGTGAGCATAGAGAAAGAAAGAGTCAGAGGACTGAATCACTGAGGACTCCAGAACATAGAGATGCAGAAGAAAGAGAAAAATCCAGTGTGTGAAAACATAGGGCTGCAATGAGGGAGGTAAAAACCAGGACAAGTGGGGTTCTGAGTACTTGATCAACCAAGGCCAATGTTGCTTAGATGTAGAATAAAATAAAAATTGAGAGTAGAACTTTGGATTTGGCTGAATCGGGGTTATTCACTAGTTTAGAAAGTTGGTTTTGTTTTTTTTTTTTAGTGGAATATAGGAAATGGTAGCTTGATTAGATTCAAGGGAGGAGAAAATAGAGGGCAGTTGGAAAGTGGAGACAGTGAGAATAAAGTACCTCTTCCAGTAGTTATTGCAACAGAGGGAAACGGAATTGAAGAGTTATCGGATGAATGCAGATATTGGACCAAGGGAGTTTCTTTCTTCTTTTTAATAAACGGGAGACTCACAGTATGTTTCCACAATGAGAGTGATCCAGCACAGAAAATTTGATAGGGTAGGAGAGAAAACAAGAGCAGAAACATTGATCTTAAGAAGATAAGAAGGACTCGAATTGGATACATATGGAAGGTTTGGCTTTAGACAGGAACAGAACAGTTCTGTTTTTTGCAGCAAGGAAGACAGAATATATGGGTGTCAATATGGAATACTGGGTTCCGGGGTGAGAAAATAAGAACATTTGGTTTTCCCAGGGAAATGAGATCCTCAGCTACGAGTGAAAAAAGGAGACGATATAGAGGTGGGAGGAGAAAGGGGAAGGTGTAAAATACTCATCGTAGAGTGGGGAGGTGGTGTGGATTGAATGTGGAAATATGGAAGGACTACTGGGCAACACTGAGGGATCATTTAGGTTTGTGATCCTAAATATAAAAGGAGACAATGCATGGCAACTGTTTTTCCTCAGATAGTTTCTTCTAGCCCCATACAGGTACAGAAAAGACCGAGAAAGTATTATGGGGAATGAAATTTGCTGACAATCAATCAGAGGTTGAGAGGGTTTAAAGAGTAGAGTATGTATGCAGAGAAGTGATTGGTATGAGAGATACATATCATGTGTCCTTCCTGATCACAGCTTTCTCCTTCCTCTTTGTAGGCGATCATTATCCTTTCATTTATAGTAATCACTTCCTTGCTTTTTAAAATAGTTTTATCATCTACCTGTGCACCCCTAAACAGTATAATTTAGTTTTGCTTGTTTTGGAACTTTCTATTAATAAAATTGTATTATATCATTTTATATTGCTGCTTTAATCTAGCATTGTTTTAGTCTTGTAAATATCATTCACATTTTGTATAGCTGTAGCTCATTCATTTACTTGCTATACAGTATTCAGTTAAATGAAAATACCACAATCTGTTCTTATGTTGATAGCTATTTCAAAAAAATCTTTTAGCCTAAGAAAAAGTTTACTAAAAATGATGAGTTTATTTTCAAAAATAATAAAACCAAGTCTACCTACAAAAATTGCATAGCCTTCCAATAAAAGCAGAAAGAATATTACTAACCCCATAAGAGTATAGATATAAGTAAGGTATTCTGTATATCAAAAGTGTAGAATGAATATTTACATACGTGTTATTCTTTCTTTCCCACAATTGATTATTTCTAGTGAGAAAAGTATCTTTTCAAATGTATTTTGAAATGGCTTGAAAAGGATTTCTGAATACAGTAAGCTGTTACTGGGTTAAGCCTCACATCAAAGACCTCATATTATAAGAAATCACATCAATATTTTCAATAATGTATGATTGGAAACAACTGACCAAAAGTACCAACTTGTGTAATAAGATTGTGTTGAAGGTAACTGAAGGCAGAACAACACTCTGCATGACCAGTGGCACTTTATTTGTTTGATAGTCAAATACAGGATCGATTCTACTTCTTCCCCAACTAACTTCATTTAGCTACTATGTGACAGTAAAACTGATGCAATGTGCTCATTGCTGGGAATTGCTTGCCTGCTCAGCCATAACCTTTCTTCCTAAAGCTTCCCTGAGTGGAGAGAGATAATTTGCAAGTGAAAGGCATGTTAAAATCCTGAAAAGCAAAGTAGCATTCACTTTCTAGGAAATACAGCATCCCTTTACCAAAATCCTTTTTCTTCTCTAAATCCTGGAAAAAATACATATGGTGATAGTAGCTGTTCTGAAAATTTAGTATTCTTTTTAGGTTGCTGTTTTTATTAGTTTGTTTCCTAGTAGTATAGTGGCTAAATTTTGAAGGGAGGAGGAAAATCAAAACTCAAATATATCAAGTTATGGTGAATTAGAAAAGCCTTCATGCCTGAACTACATACTGCCTATATATACTACTCACCAATAGAATAATCATAATACCAATAAGAATAATTATATAACATATACTGAGATGCCAGTTACCTCACTAAATGCTTCATGTGCTTCATAAAATTTAATCTTCACACAATGTTGGGAATTTACTTTATCCTCCCATTAATATGGAAATGAAAGTTTATCTAATACAGTAAGGACCCAGTGATATTACAGAACAGGCAAAAGGAAATCCAAGCTTTTGTCCTTGACCTCATTTTATGCTACTGCTCTGCACTCCAAGTTCTAGTCAGTTTAATCTACTCCCTGCCTCCAGGGCACCTCAAGTCCCTCACTCTCCCTAAACATACTTCCTTTCTGGAGCCACTTCTTTGCACATCCTCCAGACAGACTTCTTCCTGCCCAGCCTTCAGGACCCACCAGGTCCCACTTCTTCCATCATCTCCCCTGACTAACCTAGCAACTATTGGTCTCTCCCTCCTCTTCACCTCTTCAACAGTTAACCAGTAACTTACCACACAGTTTAGCCCTCCAATTGTTTTACATATGCTAATTCTTTTCTACCAACTGAATAATCATTTGCTTGACAGGGATAATCTTTATGGCTTGTCACCCTTTACAGTCCTAAGAATAACATTGGTCATTTTCAACATATTCACCAAACATTCATTATGTTCCAATTTCCAGGCTCCACACTATGAACCTATAAAAATATAACATTTAATAAAACATGATTTCCACCCACAGGAGCTTAGTACCTACTGTAAAAAGTTTATATAAAAATAAATGCCAAGTAGGACACTTTGTGTTACAGGGTCCCTTCATATGTGTGTATCATGGCATTTGGTCTCCTGGTAACCCTTTGAGGAAGGTCTTTTCTCAAAAGAGCAAGCTAAAGCCCAGTGCTCACACAAACAGTAAATGGTACCTTGAGAGTTAGGGTCTAAGCCCTCAGTCTCTAGGTCACAGACATTCAACTAAAGTTATTCTGGCTTATACATGATTAAACTTCAACTTTATGCTGATCAGAACAGCCTGTTTTAGGGCCTATAGAACATGCATTGTATATCTGCTTTGGCCATTGAAAAAGGGAATGCATTTGAAAGTCAAAATGGTGTGGCTATGGTTCAGGCATCCAAGGTAAAAGTGGGTGGTCATGGTGGACATGATTTTAGACACACACTTGTCTTGCTGAGAACTTGAATTTTCTCAACTATATTGAACCCAGGGACATCACCAACCATTCTCAAAGCAGTGTCTGCTGGCAGCTGCAATCTTATGATCTCAAGGTCTCCTCTTGTAACTATTTAATTTCTTTCTTGTTTTGGGAACAGTAACAAAGAAGACAATGCAAGTCATAGCCTCTCATAAGAAGGTGCTAGATTCTTTAGCTAGAAAACGATTGGGCAATAAAATTGCTTTAGATTAGATTTTAGCAGAAAAAAATGAGTTATATGGGTAGTGGCTTGTAGCTCATGTTATGTATATGTTAATACCACATTAGAAGTTAAAAACTACTTAGATAAAATTAGGCAACTGACTACCTGGATACTAGTCTCCCCAGAAGTGCCTGGTTTGGATTGTTTTTCAGCCTTATTCTCCTGAATTCCTCAAGAAATAAGATATATTTTCCAAGGTTTATTAAAGTTTAGGTTGTCACTACTCCCCCTATTTCTAACTGGGTCTATTGCACCAAAATGGTGCACCAAAGGACTAGGACCTTAATCCTACAAGACTCAGATCCAAGACTTGGAACGCAGGAATATTTCCAACTTGGTGTCCATTCCCCATATTGAGGCAGGATGACACCTTGTTTCAGCAGGGAGTAGCCAGAGAGGTCATCACCCTGTTCCCTCAAAGATTTGGAGAAGGTTAAAACAGGAGTGGGGATTGAAACTGAGTCCCCCTAAAATCAAGTTCCCATGCCAAGTTTATGATTAACCTATTTATCCAAAACTATTCTCTTTCTTGCCCCACCCCTTACCCTCAGAATTGAGGAATATCAAAGAAAAGAGGGGATTGAAACCTAGCAGGACCCTGCAGGGCCCTCCTGGGTACGAAAACCCCTCTGTGTCCCCCATTTATTGTTTGTGGAGAAAGGCTTTAGTTTCCCAAGCCTTCCCTGAGTTCCAAAGAGCAGGCACAAGCAGTTACTAATTAGGGAAGTGAGGGAATGTAGAAACAAAGGAAAAATGGTTAAGCAAGAAAACTAATGACAATAGTTCAGCAATAAAACAGAGCCCTAGTTCCTCTTCAAGGGGTATACATAGCAATCTGACACATATCTTTGAGTTGCTCTGCAGGAACTAAGACACCTCACCCCCCCCCCGCCAGGTAGAGAATGGTGACTACACGTTAACCACAAGCTTGTAGACTCCAGACTGTTTGAAACCAGAAGGTTGATGATTAAGATTCCTGAAACATCACCCTGTTACCTCACCACCAACCAGTCAGAAGAAAGTCATGCACCCTGCAGCTCTCACAACAAATGTTGCCTTTAAAATTCTTCCCTGAAAGCCATCAGGGGGCTTTGGTCCTTTAAGAACAAGCAACCCATTCTCTTTGCTGGGCCCTGCAATAAACTCAGTACTTTCCTTCACCACAACCTGGTGTCAATAAATTGGCTTTGCTGCACTGTGGGCAAGCGGACCCAAGTTGGGTTCAGTATCAATAGTTGTAGCTGTTCATTCAACTTCTCTCTTCCTTTGTGCTTTAGTGCATGGTGACCTGGCTTCCAAATGTCAATGACTAGTGGATATGGGGTATAGCTTGTTATAAAGTTGGATAACGTTGAGACGTATTTTCTACATTGGCTTTCAGATTTTCTCCAGCTGATCAAAGTGGTGGCTGACTTGATGACCCAACCCATATTGTCTGCCTTCCTTTCTTTCCCAATTCCACAATTTCTTTAACACCCAGATAAACCATTTGTAGGATCTCTCTTAAAATATCTAAGACTTAAAAAAAGAGCTTATTTATAATACATAAAAAGAATCTGTAAACAAGACCAGCATTTAATTTAATTTGAAAAAAATATTTCTTATATTTGACATATATGGTGTCATATTTTCTGTTCATCTCTTTTTAACTAGTTATCTGGAGACATATAATAATGGGTCTTTTTCTCTCTGAAAAGCAGTCTCCTTAATATAGTAAAATTTTGACCAAGTTTTCTTCTCCATATTAAACAATTCTTTTGTATTTTATTTATGTATATATTTTTCCAGCCCTTTTTGTGGTTCTTCCATGAGGAGTCATGTCATGGATGTCTGTGCTTCTGGTCCACTTTGAAATCTTGGAAGAAATTCAATCAATCTAACTCTAGAGATCTGCCAAACCAAAACATAGATGTGAAATTGTGGAATTTTTAATCACATTATCCAGATGATTTAACACTAAAATAATTGAATTCCTGGAAAGAGTTGACAAGATATTAATGATTATATGAGATTTATCTCACATTTCCAAAAACGTTCCTTCTATACATATCAAAAATACAAACATATCAAATAAACTCTCACATACACTTAAAGACAGACACACACAGACTGACAAAGGACCATATAATCCTAGACATACAAAGAGCACATGATTGGTGATTAGGTCTAAGTTTAGGTATTTTGTCTGGTCTTTGAATTTGAACTGCAGTACAACAATGTAGCCTCAAATACATTTTGGATTCAATTTTGTAATTCCTTTTCTTGCTAATTAGCAGTAAGATTTTGAACTCCTATTTAAAAATCAGGCTTTGTAAATGCCTAAGCCTCAATTGTATATGCAAATTCCACACATTTTCATACTGTGTGGAATAACTGCATATGCAAACAGGTAATTTGACAGTTAATGATTCATTTGCACATGGAAACCCTCAATTTTAACATACAGATGCCAATTGGTACATGTAAATAGTATTCCATGTGGACCCTATGTGCCCAGTCTTTTTTCTCTTTGTAAAGGAACCAGCCTTTAAATATATTTTTTCCATTACAGAAAATCTGTTCATAATCTAGGAATTTTATCTTCAAGAAAACAAAATATGATTATTTTAGTCTCAAACTTATTGGATTAGCTATACACACACACACACACACACACACACACACACACACACACACACACGTGATGGCAGTGTATGTTTGATTAAAAATATAAAATCATGATGCAGCTGATTCTGTATTTATCGTTTTAACACTTTTCAAACTGAATAACATAAAAGCTTTTTTTCTTCAAAAGACCAATAGTTAAAGGGTGTTGATTTATGTAAATCAATAATTTATCAACTTGCTATCTTTCCTTGCTGCCAGCCAGATGCTTCTCACTTTGCTCAGCCAGACAATGTCAGCTGCAACACATAATGGCCTCTGCTTCATGTAGAAATGAGAACATAAATATTTTAAAAAATCCTGCTACAGGAAGTAAGCAGGTTGGGGTGGGGGATGAGAGATTTTATTGGTTTATTGTGAGAGTAGAACAAGTCTACATATTTTATAGGTTGGCTTTATCAGGAGTGGAGGCAGGGACATCTCTTAGCCTGATTTTTATCTCCTAACAAGGCTGACAGACCAAAGTCTTTTCATAGCAATTTGTTGAAGACATCTGGTGAAGCTTTCTAGGGGATGAACACACTGCAGAGTGTTCCTCTGGTATCAGTTGGCATGGCAACCAGTAAAAGACTATTCAACATCAGTAGGTTTCAAAAAGGTTGAGGTCTAGTTGAAAATCCATTTGGGCTCCTACCCGCAAAATTCTTTTGAAAATGCACTAAATCTTTTCTTAGGGCTCTAGAGACTGAACCAATATATACAAGTGTGGCACCTTCAATCTTAAATAATTTTCAAAACATGGGATTAATGATTCCAGTCACCAGAGGTATTACAGAAGACCTGGAATTACTGGCACTGTGCTGGAGAGGATATTAGTAGAAATATGGTTGTTGTTTTCCTTTGTGTCTTATCATTCAGGAAACAGAAGTGTTATTTTCATATTTCTATAAATTCTAAGTTAATAAGGCCAAATGAATGAAAGAAAATCTTCACGGGTTATTTTTGAAATCAAATATATTTATCCCAAAGAATTAAATATGATTTTTTTAATGTTGAAACTAAATCATCTATTTTAAAATATTTGTGGCCTCAGGACATTTTAATATAGATTTTTTTTTCAAAAAAAAATGTTACTATGTTATACTGGAATACTCTAGTTCAAGAGATGCTTTTTATAACATTATTATAAACCAGTTTAAGCAATTTGTTTTGCTGTCAATTAAGTGATAACTCTTTGACAATCAAATAAATACTAAGTTTTTTGTTGATATACACAAAATTTTCATAAACTCTAACAAAGCTAAAGTAACATTAACTAAAATAAAAAGTTCCCATGTTCTTTTATCCAAAATACTTGTATTGCATTGTAGATTTATAGCCACGGTTCGAAAATGAAATGAAGAAAAAGTGAAAGAAATTTCTAAAAACATGCCCTAAATATATATAAATTAGAAAAATAAATCTTAACATGATACATCATTGCTCTGACCATGAGTTAGAATTCAAGTATTTCATTTAAATTATCCATTCAACAGAGAGTAGTCATCAAACTTAATTTTTAAGTAAAAGGATGTTAATTAAAATTTAATTAATAATGTTGTTCTTGAATCATTGGATTTCAATGGCCCATAAACCTTGTGCACTGGAACCCAATAACAACCACCACGACCATTGCCACAATTATTTAGAACAGATCTATACCAATGTCACATAATACAAATGCTGTTCTCTAACCCCTCCCTTCCCAAGACAGTGTGAGAATTAAGATGATCCAGGAAGCTCTGTTAAGTTGTTTGATATCAAGCCATGAGGCATATTCAAAGAGGAATTTATTTGTATAATATACAAATAATTGTGGTTACACTATATTACATTTTATTGCTTCAGCGGCAAAGGAAAACAGTGATTCAGTCTGCTACAAGGGACAGGAAGCCAAAAGATCTGGATATTTATCCTGGTTCTAACCCTGATCTTCTGAATGAGAGGGAAACCCTTCCTTTTCCCAACGTCTTAAATTTCCTCTCAGGAGAATGGGAAAAATCAGGTTGCCCTTGCTGCTTTCACTGAATTGTGGTAAAAGAGGTAATTTTGTATGACAAGGTTTTGAAAAGTAAAAAGTTCTAAAGTATAAATTGACATTGTGACTAATAAAGTCAGGCATGTATAAAATTGAAATTTTTGGATAAAAATATTTCACATAATTAAATAATACCATTTAATTTCTGAGGCACTTAGAAATTCAATACTTTCCTAGCTTCACCAGTGAACACTGAAGAACTTTTTCTCCTGGGTCCAAAAACAAAAGATGTTTCCTCAGCTCTCTCTTTTCTTCCCTTCCTTTCTCCCTCTCTCTCTAGCTCACTCTCTCTCTCTTTCTCTCATCTCTAACCCCTTGAAAATTGCCCGGGTAACTACTACCTGCTCTGCCATGACTGCAAGACCGCTAGAAAAGGAAAGTCTGCTCACTGTCCAAAGTCCATTGATGTGGGACCATTTCCCTTACAGTTGGCTGGCACACACTGCCAATATTCTGTTCAATACAAATGAAGAAACAAGGCTGAATGAAGCTAGGTAATTAATCCAAAATTATAACTGTCGTGAAAGGACTTACCCATGCTTCCATCTATTTCCAATGTTGTATGCATTTGAGCAAATCAGAAGAGCCAGAGAAGAGGCTTTTTCCTTCATATTTATTCAAATAAACAGTAAACATTACCTATGAATCAATGAATAATTTATGAGTAATAGTCAAAGGAGGAATCTGTTCTGACTTCTGGCCCTTAGACCCCTAAACTGACTATACAAAGCAAGTCTTAACAGCTCCCAGAATTCTAGACCACTCTTCAGGCATTTAAGAGATGATATAGGTCATTGCTGTGAGAAAGGCTACAAAACTCTCAAGTTAATGGCTGTTGATTAACAGTGGAGGTTGATCTGCACCCGCACCTTCTGCTGTGAATTTTGAAACCAAAAAACACTGGCAATAAATGGCACACAGAGCCTCGGTTCTTCTGCTTGGCCCCACTTCTCATTTTCCACCCCTTGATAACTGTGCTCCCCCTCCCGCCAGCAGATGCATTCTACTCCAATTTTTTGACACAAGACCTTCAATTCAGTGGATTGAGAGACAAAAGATAGAAAGAAATAGACAATCAGCATGACATATGAATGTAATTTAATGGACTAAAATTAAATTTAAATTTGCAACATATGTTGACTACATGGCCCCAGGGAACTGACATTTGTGCATCATGGCTTGCTAAACTTGTTGCAGACATGACTGCAAAGACGAAGTTTATCTCCAAGATGCAGAAGTTCCAAAAGCCAAAGGACTTCAACTAATCTTCCTTTGAATCATTTTCCAGGTTGCCAGGAATATCCTGTTACAAACCACAGTGGAGCTCACCAATGAAAGTTTGGGTAAAAGAGAAATTGATATTATGTCCTGGTATCTATTCCATTAAATGTTAAGCCTTCAAATGTGTTATTTCATCATAGCTTCAACCACCATATGCACAGGACTAAGTGCTCCAAACCCAGAACTGAAGATTTATCTTGCACCTGAATCTACCCACTCTTACCCCCATAATCTTTATTCTAGACAATAACAGCGTGATATATTTAGTTTTTAGCAATTTACCACACATAAAATGCATATAGCCCATTTAGCTAAAAAATGGAAGGAGGAGGACAGAAGTCAGCATGGATCAAAAACACACCCAATAGATCAATAAATTGTAAAAAGGAGGGATATTATACTATGATAGTCTCAGAGTGAGTCAGGTACCAGTCCCTGGTCATATAAGAATATGGTGGTTTCCTGGAGTTCCCTGGTGGCCTAGTGGTTAGGATTCTGTGCTTTCACTGCCCTAGCCCAGGTTCAATCCCTGGTCAGGGAACTGAGATCCCCAAAGCTGGGGCTGGACACACATGCACATGGGCAATCCAAAGAGAGAGGACGGTGAATTCCCTGGTGGTCCAGTAATTAGGACTCCAAGTTTTCACTGCCAACGGCCTGGGTTTGAACTAAGAAGATCTCCCAAGATGTGCGACTCCACCAGAAACAAAAACAAAAACAAAACAAAACAAACAAAACAACAACAACAGCAACAAAACCCCCAGAGAGGCCAGTGTTTCACAAACACGAAAGATGAAATAGCAATGAGACAGTTTGCTCTTGCTGGAGAAAAATTATTATATTATGAATTAAATGAGATTTTGCTATCACCCTTGAGACATGCAAAGGCATGCACTAAAGTGCATATTTAATGAAATATTCTGAGGTAATTTTTCATATTTGACCTAAAAGGTGCCCTGCCTCCCCATCAGTGGAACCATAACAATGATCTCAAATGGTTGCAGGAATAGAGCTTGATGAGGAGAGGCAGCGTGGGATGGTGGAGAAAGAAACCACTCAGGTGGACCTCCAACCCTAGTCTGTTGAGAACACACTGAGAGCCTGGGCAAGTCGGGTCATGGCCCTAAGGCTTAGTTTCACTGTTTATAGAAGTAGCTTGGAGATTCTGTCCATCTCTCTGAACTTCTACATCATTGTTATGGTTGTTTTTCTTGCGGGGGTGGGGCAGGCTGAGTTCTTTTGCAAAGATTTGGAGCCATATTCATATTTCTCTTCAATTAATCATTTCTCAACTAAATAATTACCCATCAGTTGAACTGAGGATCCTCTATTCTCCAACTTCAGAATATCTTATTCTAATGAAGTCATTAGCTTTAACTCATGTCGATCTTTGCTTTACAGTTGCAATTTTTTCTAAATGTTCAAGAGACCCTGGGTACCAAAAAATAACCTTTCTCCTACCTCTTTTTTTTTTTTTTTTTGGTTAAAATTTTTTGTTTATTTGATTTATTTGTTCTAGAATGTACATGGATTAATTTACTCAGCCAATAAAATCACACACACTCAACAAATTAATTAGAATCTTCAATATTCTTATCACAAAAATGAGGGAAGATCAGAGTGGCCTAAATTTGAAGTTAAATCCTAGGTGGACCCTAGAATCTAACAATGAAGAATATGTTACTTTCACACTTTTATAAACTATGAACCACTGTTATCCAGCTTAGAGACTCATTGGAACTGGAGACTCAGAATTTTACCACTATCCTGAATGCCTTAAATGCAAATTAACAATACCAAGGTTGGGTTTCAAAGTATAGTTCTCTTGTTTTGTTTGTTGATAATTCTAAAATTTGAATTAGATTCTTCATACAGTCATACTCTTTAAACCCAGAGAACACGTAAGAAAAAATTAATAGGTTTTTACCTGACTTTGATCAACAAACATTTATTAGGTACAGAGTACATTATCATTGTATCAAGTGCTGGGAATATAGAAGAAAATAAAACCATGGAGGCTTCTTACATGGGGCTGTATGGAGAAGGGGCACCCACTGACTGCAGAGCAATGTCCCCAGCGCTAAGGGAGCATGAAATAGGAACTGACCTGTTCTGTCTGAGAGGTCACAGAAAGGTTACCCAGAGGAAGTGCTTCAATCTAAAGGATGGATGGGCCTTAGTTGGATAGAAAAAGGGCAAGGGGAAAGGAATTCTAGGCAGAGGGAGAGGCAACTGACCGAAGAGCTGAAGCTTTGGGGAGAAGGAATACGAAGTAATCTGAAGATACATTCTAGAATATAAATTTAGAAAAATCATCTGTGACCTTATTGTTCAGGACTTTGGATGCCATGCATGGACTTTGAGATTTATTCTCTTAGAAAATGAGAAGTGCAGGTGAGAATAGTTCTAGTACCTCAAGGAAGAAGAGACGAATCAAGAGTTTCTCTCTGCCCTGCAAATTTGAAGTCTACATGTGGAGGACAGGGACATTGGAGAAAGCAGTGGGAAAGGCATTAAAATGAAGCCCCAAGGATGGGGCTTGCTTGCATTCATTTCATTCATGTAATGAATGAACCCTAAGAGCTACATCTGAAATGATGAATAAGAATTGGCCCTGAGCCACATTTAATGTCTCTGGGTCTCAACCTCCTCATCTATAAAGAGAGGGCATAAGGCTGGCTCAGTGGTTCTCAACCTCAGCTGCCCATCAAAATCAGCTGGGGAAATTTTTAAAATATCAATGTCTGGGATCAATATTAAATCAGTGTCTTTGGGTGGCTGGTGGCGTGCAGGATGGGAGAGTTGCCCGGTTGGTTGTTTAGTGTTCCCCAGGTGATTCTAACGTGCAGCCAGGATTGAACACTACTGAATAAGATAATCTCTGAGGTTGCTTTCATTTGTGAAGTTGATATTCAAAGCTAACCCAAGTAGAAATTTCAAAAAACAGATAACCTGTTCATCGATGTCTTCCATACTGTGAGCACTTCCCGTTCCTGCACCTGAAACCCAGTGTCCTTGTGCTCCCCAGGAAGTCCCACTAAGATGCTTACTCATATCTTGGAAAAGTCTACTACTGAAGATTTCTGTCCACTGCCAATAAAAAAATATGCCTGGCTGACATGTAATCTATCAGAGAGTGGTCTCTGCTGAGAAGCTATCTTTTTAATTAGTTTTTAACAAAGGTCTTTCTCAGTTTACTCCCCTTCACCCTCCTCAATTTCAGGTAAACAACTTTCTTAACTAACCCCTATTTGCTCTTCCTTATCCCTTAGTTTTTCGTGTGTAAAATTTTACATGTCCTCCATCCCCTTCATACATGCTACCTCCTATTCAAATTGTATCCAGTTTTCCAAATCCAGTTCATGTACTACTTTTATGAAATCTGCCCAGACTTTGCTTTCCTAAATTTATATCACTATTCTCCAGTAATATTTGCATATCTCATCTATTTTATAATCAATTTTATACTTAATTATTCCCTCTCTGTGAGATCTCTTATTGTTGTCTAAACTGTTATTCAAATATTCATCAATGTTTACCTTCTTTGGGAAGAATTAAATAGGAAAAAAATTAAATAAGAAAATTATATAAGATATTAAATTTAATTAAGTAGGTATAGAGGTTGAAAGAAGTTTTAATCTGCCAGGAGTTATAGAAATGTAACTTACAATCCATTCATTTATTTATTTGATGTATATTTATCAAGGACCTACAATCTACTGGTCTTGTTTCAGGTGCTAGAGATTCTGGAAAAAAAAAAAACAAAAACATCCTGGAGACATGGATATGTACCAAAGCTTGGCAAGGCTACAGATAAGAATTAATGGATAGGTGGATGGATAGAAGGCCACTTTGGGCTGTGTGGATATCCTGGATGATTTATGTTAGGGCTTTACATAGGCTTAGAATAGTTTGTGTGAGCCCATTTCCTCATTCTTGGAAATGGTAAGACTATATAATTCTTTTTCAGAGAAAAACTGAATTGACTTATGATTATAGCAGAGTACCAAGAAAGCATGACAACTCTACTGTACTGGCTTTCAAACAGGTTATTCCTACTCCTTATCACATATCTGTAACCTTCCTCAATTTGTGTGTAGAAGGAGTTCTTTCACGTTTGATTAATATTTTGTTATAGGTATTAGATTTATTTTTGTAAGAGAAGTAGCTTTAATGGCTTAAAATTTTTGGTATACATACATATATATATATATATATATGGCTTGACTTTACTAGGATCGTAAAATTTTCCTTAGTTTCAATCTCCCACAAATATTTCAAGGAACATTGCTGGCTAAACATCAATTTGAATAAAACATCAACAAATTAAATTGGAAAACACTTCTTTGCAGTTATAATAGGATTAAAAAGTCAAAAGAGGATAATTAAATTATTTGTATTTTGATAATTTCCAAAGGAAATGGCAGACAGTACAACAGAGTTGATGATGTACACTAAAAAGTCCTGTCAAAGGTTCCTTAAAAATCTAAAAATAGAACTACCATATGACCCAGCAATCCCACTACCGGGCATATACCCTGAGAAAACCATAATTCAAAAAGAGTCATGCACCACAATGTTCATTGCAGCTCTATTTACAATAGCCAGGAGATGGAAGCAACCTAAATGTCCACTGACAGATGAATAGATAAAGAAGATGTGACACATATATACAATGGAATATTAGCCATAAAAAGAAACAGAATTGAGTTATTTGTAGTGAGGTGGATGCACCTAGAGTGTGTCATACAGAGTGAAGTAAGTCAGAAAGAGAAAAACAAAAACTGTATGCTAACACATATATGTGGAATTGAAAAAAAAAAAAAAAAAGGTCCTGATGAACCTAAGGGCAGGACAGGAATAAAGAAACAGACATAAAGAATGGACTTGAGGACATGGGGAGGGGGCAGGGTAAGCTGGGATGAAGTGAGAGAGTGGTATGGACATAGATATACTACCAAATGTAAAATAGATAACTAGTGGGAAGCAGGCACAGAGCACAGGGAGATCAGCTTCGTGCTCTGTGACCACCTAGAAGGATGGGATAAGGAGGGTGGGAGGGAGACGCAAGAGGGAGGAGATATGGAGATATATGTATATGTATAGCTGATTCACTTTGTGAAACTAACATGCCATTGTAAAGCAATTATACTCCAATAAAAATTAAAAAAAAAATAAAGTGGTAAAACAAAACAAAATGAAAAAAGTTCTGTCAAGCTCCTTCCACACACATGCCCATAGTAAGGTTTAAATTTGATGGAAAGCCACCAGCCAGTTCTCATAAAATCAAACCCAGTTCGCCATTTCTGCTGCTGACAGGAAATGTCATTGCTAGGAAATAAGGCAACAAGCTGCCGTCTCCAAGGCATCAGCGCCTCAGAGACAGATGAGGGGAAGGGGCCCATGTGTAAACAGAAATGACCTGTGCCGCAGAAGAATATGTGTGATTTCCTGGAGCTTGTTTGTGTCTTACTTGGCTAGAAGGGCATTGGAACAGTCTTAGGGGAAAGTATTCTGCTCCTTAAGGCAAGGTGGCTTATTATCAGAAAAGAAACAATAATAAATGGAAGAAAAAGAGCCAGAGTGGTGATTTTTCAAACTCGGGGGCAGGTAATAAGTATCCATGAGACATTTTTGTACACTGTGTGATATTGAAACTCACTTTAAAAAGTGCATGTGTGTATGATTTGCACATAAACTTTCCCATAAGATAAAGCACCTTGAGTCTTCTAGCCACAAAAAACTGGGTGTATATTGAGAAGAAATATTGTAATTTCCTGTATGGGAGTGTGTGTGTGTGTGTGTGTACAGAATAAATATGTATACTATGTTAGTTTATATAATTCACATAGTCTGCATATAGAGCTATAAATTCGATAAAATATTAAAATATGTAGGCTGGAAATTTTCAAGTGTGTGCACACATCCAATCTATGTGAGAGCACATATCTGTGATCAATTTGTATTTCATATGTCTTAGTTAGGGATTTGTACTTGGGCAAAAAGGGTTACAGAGTCCATTAGCTGATCTGAATTTATGACAATACATCTCTTGATGTTCATCTATGACAGGAATTACTCTCCTCTAATGAGTAATAAATGTGGGTAAGTCATGTGTCCCATTGGATTACTTGGCTAAAATCACATTTAGAAGATGGCTAATTGTCTAAAATTTATCCAAATCCAATACAAATTTTATTGCCACTAATTGCCTTTGCAGGTTTTGGAGCATTAAGCATATTTACATGTATTTTTTGTAGCACTCCTATGCACATGTAATGCATGAATAGAATAGTCATGACTATCCAATTTAAGCTTTTCAGCTATTTTGGTAATTTAACATTAAATCATTATGACGAAATATAACTTTCCATTTTTAGAGCTGTGCCAAATTTTATTTTTAAACTAAATGGTTTTGTCATGTGTAGTGTATTATTGTTTTGCGGCTTTGGCATGACTTAATTGTAATAGTGTTATCAACAAGTAAGAACATATTGTAATACCTGTTAGTCCCATTGTAGATTTATTTGTATTGCCATTCTAAGTCAGCTGAACTATTCTACCCAGTGCCACCATACTAAACAGCTATTTGCAAAACTTTTATATTAATCCCTTATTTGAAATTGCATATATAAAATTGGTGTTTGATGCTGAGTAAACAAATTTTTAAAGCATAGAAAATATGTATGAGAGATAACATAGCTAAATATGTAAGAAAGTCTACATTTTTAAAAGATTTCTATAGGAATTTTAAAGTTTTTCCTTTATTAAACAAGTTCATAAAATAAATAATCAAAGGGTTTTGGCTGAGATGTTTTTATATTGAAAGACAGTAAGCCCCCTACATACGAACATTCAAATTGCAAACTTTCAAAGATGGGAATATTCATTCCCATGTCCAACCATGTAAGTTAGTTCACATGTCTGGCGTACATTACCACGTGTGTGCATTCTCTACAAGTGGTTGTGCTTTTGTGTACTTTACTCTATGGTACTGTATAGGGTACAGTAGTATAACATCTTTATTTCAAGCCCAGGATGTCTTGAAGCAAGCATAAACGCAGCAGTGATGTAGCTGGTACTGTTAAGAAGCGCTAGCTGTTGTACTGTACTACTGTATTTCTCAAGGTACTGTACTGTAAGATTAAAAATGTTTATTTTTCTTGTTTGTTTTTTATGTATTATTTGTGTGAAAAGTATTGTAAACCTATTACAGTACAGTACTATAGAGCCGATTGTGTTAGTTGGGTACCTAGGCTAACTTTATCGGACTTACAAACCAATTGGTCTTACAAATGTGCTCTCAGAACAGAACTCGTTCATGTGTAGGGGACTTACTGTATTCTTCCTTATGAAAATATCCAAGGTAAAAAAGATTAGATTGAGAGATAACAATAAAAAAGAGAATAAAATATATAAATACATATTTTATCAACTAAAAGTTCAGTGAGATAGCAATTTGAGGTCAAATGGCAGTTTCATTCTATGTTCCTATTCCAAGCATATAGAAATAATTGATAGCTTATAAAAAAATATAAATACACAATGGGGTTTCTATACCAAAAAGAGACATGACTGTGGATCAGAAACAGAGAGGGGGACTTCCCTGGTGGCGCGGTGGTTAAGAATCCTCCTGCCAATGCAGGAGACATAGGTTGGATCCCTGGTCCTGGAAGATCCCACTGCAGTGGAGCAACTAAGCCTGTGCACCACAACTATTGAGACTTTGCTCTAGAGCCTGTGAGACAACTACTGAGCCCTCGTGCTGCAACTACTGAGCCCATGTGCTACAACTACTGAAGCCCATGGGCCTAGAGCCCATGCTCTGCAATAAGAAAAGTCACCGCAATGAGAAGCCTGTGCACCGCAACAAAGAGTAGCCCTTGCTCGTCGCAACTAGAGAAAGCCCATGCACAGCAATGAAGACCCAACACAGCCAAAATATAAATTAAATTAAAAAAAGAAAAGAAACAGAGAAGGAACCCATGGTGTGAGTACGGACTGCTTACTGGAAGCCAGACCTTGAAACAAGTCATCTCAGTCTGGTCCCAAAGCCCAGGTGAATATGGAGGGATCTGGATGGTCAAGACTGTAGGTGCTCCCATGAGGTCTCACTCTGTTTGCTTGTGAATAGGGCATAGAATGCCACCTACCAGGCTCGGGAAAAGACAGAGTCACCCAATGGGAATAAAAATCCATGCCAGGATGTCCCATGTTCCCACATCAGCAGCCTGATCTGCTACATGGTAAACCTGGGCTCTAAACAACTTAAAAACCTAATACAGGGAGAAGCACACTAGAGAAAATTCCCTGGAGAGATGAGTGACTAAAATGAATTAAAACCATGTGAGGAAATTCAGTAACATGAAAGAGAGAAGATGGACTCAACAGTCTTAACAAATTCCTATCTAAGGAAATAATGATAATGAAACAATTTGGAAAAGACTATATAACATAGACTCTTTAAATTTTCTATAGCTTTAATAGAGGGAATAGTCCCCATGAAATCAGAGAAACACAATCCATCAAAAAGTAAGAAATTATTATTTTAAAAGTATAGGTTTCTGTGAAAAATAATCTATTAGAAATATTAGTAATGAAACATATGGTCAAAATATTTTTTTAAAAGAATAGATGAGTTTAAAGTCACCCAGAAGCAACTAAAGAAATAGTTATTAAATTAGAAGACGGGTCTTCCCTGGTGGCACAGTGGTTGAGAGTCCGCCTGCCGATGCAGGGGACACGAGTTCGTGCCCCGGTCCGGGAACATCCCACATGCCGCAGAGCAGCTGGGCCCGTGAGCTATGGCCGCTGAGCCTGCGCGTCTGGAGCCTGTGCTCCACAGCGGGAGAAGCCACAACAGTGAGAGGCCTGCGTACCGCAAAAAAAAAAATAGAAGATAGAACCTAGGATACCTGCAATAACGTACCACAAAGAGATAGAAAATCTGAAAGAAAAATTGATATTCTAAGATTAATTAAGAAGTTCCATTTTATGTTTAACATTTCAGAAAAAGAGAATGGGAATAAATTTTAATAGAAAATATTCAAAAGTTTCACAGCTAAGAACTGTCCATACTAAAATATCATCATATTGAAAAAGCCCCAAAGTAGGGTAACTATGTTCAATTCACATCTGAACACATCATAAAAAAATTGTAGGATATCAGAGATAAAAGAAATCCTAAAAGCCACAAGAAAGAAAAATTGTGTTGCTTACAATGAATGTCAACAAAACCAACAGCAGATTTCTCATCAGCAACTAGGATACCCGAATACAGTAGAGTGATAGTTCTAAAACCATTATGAAGAAATAAAACACATAAACTTAAACATTTTTACCCAGCCAAATAATTATTTCAGAGAGATGGGCATTTGTTATATTTTCTGACTGACTCTTTGTTGCTTCAAGAAGCAAGAAGTAAAATGAAAATAGGAAAACTGAGGCAACAGGCAATGATGAGAAAAAAATTAGTAGAGTCCAATAGTAAACCGAAATGAATAGAGATCAAAATAAATTAAGAAAATAAAATATACAAATTTGGGTATATTTAGCTAAAGGAATCTTTGTTGTTTCTGAGTTTTCTACTCCTTTTGTGAATTCTCAAAGCTTGTATAATTGGATTTAAAATGATATTAGAAACATTAATAACAGAAAAAAACTGAAGAAAATCAAATCAAACATTAATACCAGGGAAAAAGTACAGAAAATTGAAGACTAAAGTAAAACAGTAGGAATTGTAAATAATGAGTAAGAAAAAGATTTAATGATGATAAAAAATGATAACTACAGAAGAAAAAGATAGAAGATAGTCTAAACATTTACAAATTAGTGTCCCTAAACGAGATCAGAAAAATTGAATTGAAGTAATAAAGTCACAAGAAGAGAATTTATTACCCAAGTCTTCAAATTATGCAAAGAGAATTAAAATACATGCATATCAGTTACATTTTCTGAAATCCCAGAATAAATAAACTATAAAGAAGTGAAAAGTTGTCCTTAAAAGAACAAAAATTAAGCTTGCTTGAGACTTACCTTTTGTAACATTAAATACCAGAAGGTAATGGATTAAATAAAGGAGAAAATTGTAGGACTCAATTTTCAATATTCTGTGAAGTTGTTGATAATAGAATAAAACAATCAAAAGGTACTTTGATTTATATAAAGATTCAGAAATTATTGTGTTTATATACTTTTCTGAATAAAGTCTCAAAGATTCGGTGTAACTGATTGAGAAAGAAACCAAAATAAGTTGAAAATGGGAAAGCTGTATTAAAAAAGAACTGGTAATGATCATTGAAAGCAATCATTAAAATTTCAAAAAAGCTTAATTTTGTATATATAATTTCAGACAAATTTAGATGCTAAAACAAAAGAAGATAAATAATATAAAATTTTAAAAAATAACATATTCCTCTGCATCTGGAATCTCTAAGTGAAATAAACCATACCAGGAAATAGATGAGGAGAGAAGAGAACTCACATAAACAGAATCCAAAAATTCATATTTCATTCAGGACCTGATAGGTAGAAAACTATTGTCTTAAGGTTTTGATGAAAAGGTAATCATGAAAAGAATGATAATCAAGATCTATTTTAATCAAATCCATATAAATCATAATGAAATAAATATTTGATCCAAATTATAATTTCTGAAAATAAACATAGAAATTATGTAAAATAGAAGGCATAAATATGTGACATACCAGTTGTGAAAATAAATATTAAAGGGTTAACACTTCAATTATAAGTTAAGAATTTCAGCCTCATTCAAAACCCAGAAATCCACCTGTAAGCTATCTATAGGAGGTAAATCTAAAACAAAACAGCATAAAGGTTAAAAGAAAGAGAATTGCAGTGACATATCATAAATGTTATTTTTAAAAAATGTAATTGGGATCTTATTTTAATATAGCCAAATCTGATTTTGCTTATGCCAGCTCTGGTGGGCCAGCACAGTCGGGGGATGGGAGGTGAACTGTCTTGTTCTTGTAAATGAAGAATAATATAACCATCGGGAAGAAAAAAAATACACAATATGGGCAGATTGTCTACCCAGAAACCTCAAGAAATCAATTACAAAAAATTTTTTTAAAAAGAAACAAAACAGAGGAATGAGTTTAGTATATTAGATGTTTCAGAAATCAAGAAGAGCTCTTAAATATCAGTAATAATACAATACAATGAGAAACATAATAGCATCACAGATCATTCTTCAATTTTCAAGTATAAGTGGGGATGTCCCAGATCTCTTTGCAGATTGCTGACAGTGGTACCCACAGGGCTAATGTGTCTAGGAAAATTTAACAGGAATGTGTTGTTGCCTGACCTGGCTGCTGCCACTGGTGACTAGATTTTCATGCAACACAGCACAGCCAGTATGGAGGAAGTTGCATGAACCTATAGAAATTTTTTTCCAGGTTTATTGTCTACATGGCAGTTTTCAAATTATAATTTTCATATACATTGGTAACTAGGAATTTTAATTTATATATTCTAAAACTTTGACATATGTAGGGAAATCAGTTAAGAAAAACATATTAAATTCATATATACACACTAATGGTATGGTAGATTGAAAACCATAAACAGGAAAGAGAAGAGATCTAGACTGTGAGTCTCAAGAGGAAAAAAATCAACAAAAAACTTTAGTTCATATCTCAAGATATTGTGCATTTTGTTACTTAAAAATTTCTATATTATTATTCTGCTTTTCTATTATTTCTTATTAGTCGGATGGCAATTCCATTTGTAGTACTATATGTGAATTACTTTTGATTTTCTTTCCCTTTCAAATAATACGTGCCATTAAAACATAACAGAGATCAAAAGGGTCATTGGAATTTCTAGTCTTTGCAGTCAATTTTCTGGAGTCTTCAGCAAAAGTTTAAAGAAAAGGAGAGAACGAATATAGAGAATTCTAAACTTGGGGACAATTCACTATAATTTAATACATGATTTAGCATGACAATAACTGGGAATATCAAGGTTAGGGGATAAAAGGAAGAAAACAGTAGCTAAAAATGGAAAGCTTTTTTTTTTTTTTGGCAATCAATTGAAACAGGTTGAGTTGCTTAAAGGAGTTGTGACTGGTTATTATAGAAGTGAAAGGTCAGGTACAATGTGATAAAAGCTTTTTGAAATACTCACATGAATTCCCTTACTGCAAACCAAAATGCCATGTATTGACCAACATAATGTGAGTAGCGTGAAGAAATTTTGGTCAACAACATGGTTATCAATTCCAAATGGTGGACAAACTTGAAAATCATGTGTTTCAAGTGTAAAATGAAGAAAAGAGCTAATCAGAAGATGGAAAATGTGGAAGGTGGGCTTTTTCGAATAGGGAGAATTAGAACTTAAACATATGTAAAAAGTGATGTAATGTTGAATGACAAACATGAATACAAAGGAAAAATTTTTTCCTCCAGAAGAGAAATGCATTAGTCCAGTTAGTAGAACTAACTCACACCATACAAAATAAACAGCAATTTGTTCAAGCAGTTAAGTCTAGAAAAATAAAAACATAAATATTTTAAAAGTATATACACCCATTATATTTTCTCAGAGAATGAAAGATATTTTAAAGGATATAAGATAACTATGAAAAAAGTAATCAGTCAAAAAGAGAAAAATATTAAACACTAAAATAAAGGCATAAAACACAATGGGAAAGTAATTTGCATTGTACAGACCAAAGTTACTTTTCCTACATGCAAAGCATTTACAATCACTAAAGCACACAGACACATACATTAACATACAAGTGCAAGCATACACATAGAAAAATGATATATTTTCCAAAGAAAATATTCAAAGACAATAAACATGCAAACTATAGTTAACTTTACTTGTAAGCAAAGAAATGAAAAGCAAAGATCAACCAAATGAGGTATTGTTTTTATGTATCAATATGGCAGTACAAAATAATCAGCATTTAATGTTGGTAAAAACGTCAGGCTGCAAACATTCTTCACACCTGTGAGGCTGCATCTATTGATGCAGTTTCCCAGAAGAAAATACTTGAAAATCTATATCAAATGTAATTTTGTAACAGGACTATACCATAAGGAAACCAGAAGACCCATACAAAAATATGACCTACAATATCATACACAATAGTCTTACATAAAAACAGAGACAATCTTAATAACTGTCAGCTAACTATAATTTATATCTAAAACAGAGTATTCTGTATCCATAAATATCATATTTAGAAAAATAATTACATGAAAGAATATTTATGATACAACCTTAAGTTTAAAAAATTGTACTAAAATATTTTGTAGAGTAAAATGCAAATATATTAAATGTATTTTATAGGTGTGTATAGTAAAATATTAGCATATTGGTAATAGTAATTGCTGGTGGTAAATTTCAAGAATTTACTAAAGTTTATATGATAAATAAGCAATTACTGATAATCCAGTAAGTGTTATATGGTTTTTAAAAGCTGAAATAACTTTGAATTGTATACAAATAAAAATAGGTAGACAGAGAGGTAGATGGATACACAGATACATGACACAGCAAATGCAGTGAAATGCTAGTAGTAGAATCTAAGTGATAGGCATGTGGGCCTTCACTGTAAAAGTCTTTCAACTTAGTGGTATGTTTGAACATTTTCATAATAAAATCTCACAAAAAATTAAAAGATATAGCAACAAAATTGTGATAGGCCCACTATGATGTGTTTAAAATATATTTCTTTTTATTGCATTTATTGAAATATTGATGTATTTAACCTGAGCAAAATATTACTTTTATTAGTTTTAATACTCTGCTGGTTGGGAGTCAGAGGAAAAAAAAGAGATTTTCACAGCAGCAAATTCATAGAGGATGAACAATAACAATGTTAACCAGCAAATAGTTAAAATATAAGTTCATCTCTCTTTGAAAAAACTATAAAATTATATTATGTTATATATTATAAAACTATATTTTACTAAACTCAGTTCTTTGTAAGAACACCAGGCTTAATTTTTGCTTTGTTTTCCTAGTTTTTCAAATCTGTTAATGCATGTATGATCATTAATAGCTCTGAACTTTTACCTACTCAGGTAAGCAGGATAGTCCCTGTAGTGGTATTTTCCTCCCTAAATACATGGAGCATTCTCCCCAAGTCCCTTACCTGGGACCATTAGTTGGTCTGGGTTATTGCATGCTACTAAAGCTAACCACTCCAGGACTCAGGCCCTGCACCTGAGAACATCAAAGTGCATTGTGGCTAGGTTGCCACCACTGTCTCTTTCTTATGGTGCCACTGAGATAGTACTTCACTCTTCACATCTATGTCACCCTTGCCAGTGAGGCTATTGTAAAGTGAAAACAAAACTTCCCCTTGTTCTATTAAATTCAGTTGGCATGCACAGCAAAGATGACTGGCTCCATCTGAATTTCAAGAAAATGTTACCTCCACTTAATTCATTGGCATCATTCCTTCTGTAGCCCCTCTTGTTCACGTTGGAAGTCTATTCCCCTTTTTACCAGGCACTGGTGTGGCTGGAACTTCATTAGTACAACCTGAGAGTCCAGAGAGCTAGACTTCAATGCCACTGTCCCTGTCTTGGCTTTAGCATCAGTTTAGCTGTAGATACATAACCACTGCAGTGCACGTTCCTGCCAACTCACCCTGACCAAACTCGAATTTGCAGAGACAATACTCCTTCCTTCTGTTTCATGTTTAAACAGCAAAATTTTAGAGACTTTAGGGAGAAAGTCCATTGGGTTCACATTAACACAGTTATTTTCCTCACTAGCAAATATCCACTCTCATTGAACCCAAAACCAACAGCCTCTTGTGGCCCTTCCATACTTGACTGTCGTCCATACTTGAATCTGCTGAAGCTCTTGAGGGATGGGAGGGGGGCAGGGATATTCATATGAAGGGTATTCAAGAAGATCAACACCCAAGGCATCCATTCAGAGAGGTAAAAATAAGTTGTATAAGGGTGCTTTGTGTAGATGTACCCTGTTGGGTTGAGTATACCATATACAGATATGTCCTGTTAAACTGGAAAGACATACTTATTGTGAGTTATAAACTAAGAAAGGGAATACAAGACAACTAAGGAATAGGTGGGCAGCTTCTCACACTTAACAGAATCTGTATATTTGATGAGATCCATCTCAGCAAGCCACTGGCAAGTGATGCCTTGTGAAATCTAGATGGTGAGTTGGTCAGCTAAACATCCTTTATGAGCTGTCTTTCTCTTTTCCATATGCACTGAGTAAATTTTGGAACTATTTTACATGTGACAATCTTCTCCCTGGAATGTAGCTTGATGGGAAGTCTCTTACATGTTTGCTACATGGGCTGAAGTCCCCCGCAGACACTGCCAGCATCTCAGTCCCCAAGTAAATGGGATAATTCAGCTCCCCACACTAGACTTATCCAAGTGCCAATTCCAGTCTAGCTGAGACTTCCCCTCCTGGTCAGGTAGCTCATGTGTCAACAGGTATAAACTAGAGCTAAGAATTTTGTGCAAAGACCTCTCTGCTGTATTAAACCTACATACCAATTAATGTTTAGGAAATTTGATATTAGTGACCCAACTTTAGGATGGTTTATGTATTAATGGCTTACACATTTAGAAATCCTTTTTCTCCTCCTCTGATAACCAAACCTTCCCTCTTTAACATGGCTACTATAACCATTATCTTTTTTTCCACTTGGCCTTATACAGGCTCTACATGTTTTTTTTTGTTTTTTGTTTTTTTGGTTATTAGGGTAGCTACCTGGAAGACTAGCCCTTCAAATGTAGCTCCCCAGCTTCTCAAAGCACACTAACTTGAGCCTCTCATCCCTCAAATAGAAGAACTCTACCTTGAAGATCCTAAAAGTAGAAACAATAGAGTCGAGTGCCCCATTGAAGTCTAGGTGTGGTTTCCTTGGTGACTTAGAAAGTTAGGTAAATAACATAGGTCAGAGCACTCCTATTTCCAATTTGTGATAAGAGCTTAGAGACCAGGTCCTCTTCACTCTTGCACCCAACACAATGCTGTTGGTACATTCCTGAAATATAACCCTAAACTAGATGTAGATCCTAAAGACTGAAGGGTCTGCTTCGTACTACACCTGATAGATGGAAGATCTCTAATTAACCTGGTTGGAATATCCAGGAGGCTCAGTATCTGACACTTTTGGATTATTTGCTAAATTTTATACTAAGCATTTTTATATTCTAAAATTATTGTTTTTACAATCCAGAAGTTTTACTAAAATCATTAACACTTACGTTTGGTAAATGAAAATATCATTTTCAGGGGATTTTAAAATATATTTTTTAAATGGTAGTTTAGTCAAAATCTAACTTAGAGTTATACTTAAAAAATAAGTCTAAATTACAGAGTTAATCACTGTTCATTATTTTTAATGCAACCAGAGTACATTGTGCCAAAACAAGTTTTCTAAATCAGATAAACATTGCCATAAGCACTAAAACACATATTTTAAAAATTTATAGCCATGGCTATACTACTGTATAATTTGTAATTTGTGTTATTTGTGAAACTTCAAAATAACACTTGATTTTTTACTCTTTCCATTAAGACAAGTCTTATCTGATATCAAAAGTATTGACTTCAATATTGTTTATCAAGTATGCATTATGCTTTTAAAAAAAATAATCAAATAAAATCTGAATTTGAAAACTGATTGAAGCACACTAGAGTGGAGAACATTTCCAACCACACGGAAATAACGAATTGTAATGATTTTCACTATTCTCAATCAAATTGAAAGTCCACTTTCTGATTCTGCTTCATTTTAAAAGTTCATTTGACTCAAATTAATTTTTCCTTGCCCATGTGCATGCCCTCTAATTTGACCAATGGCTCTTGCTAATTCACAGTAACAGGTTTGAATGATGTCATCACTTTTTTATTATTTCTGAATTCATTGAAAAATATGGTGAAACTATCATAATAAGACGCACAATCCCAGGAAAGTCTTAACAAATATCATTTCTAAGTTGTTTACACTGAACAACTGTAAAATTTTGCTTCATCTTTTCTATATATTTATAGTTCAGTTAAAACCAAATAGTGCTGCCAGACCAAGGCCACAGCTCATTTGGATAAGACACTGAACTCAACAAGGTCAGGCAACAGTGCTCAAGGTCATATGACAAGTTCATAGCATAACTGTGGCTATAATCCCCCTTACTAGGGCTGCCCTGCATACTTACCCAGTGGTGTTTCATCAAAATAAAAACAATTCTGGGGACAGGCCTGTATTCATTTGGTCATAACTGTGACAGTGGTTTTTCTGGTTCTGTTATTTTATTTTATTTTTTATTGTTTTAATTTTTATTGGAGTATAGTTGATTTACACTATTGTGTTAGTTTCAGGTGTACAGCAAAGTGAATCAGTTATACATATATATATATCCACTCTTTTTTAGATTCTTTTCCAATATAGGTCATTACAGAGTACTGAGTAGTGTTCCCTGTGCTATACAGTAGGTTCTTATTTGTTATCAATTTTATATATAGTAGTATGTATATGTCAATCGCAATCTTCCTCTTTATCCCTCCCTCTACTTATCCCCTGGTAACTGTAAGTTTGTTTTCTAAACCTATAACTCTATTTCTGTTTTGTAGATAAGTTCATTTGTACCCACATATAAGTGATATCCTATGATATTTGTCTTTCTCTGACTTATTTCACTCAGTATGATAATCTCTAGGTCCATCCATGTTGCTGCACATGGCATTGTTTCATTAATTTTCATGGCTGTAATATTCCATTGTATATATGCACCACATCTTTATCCATTCCTCAGTTGATGGACATGTAGGTTGCTTCCATGTCCTGGCTACTGTAAATAGTGCGGCAATGAACACTAGGGTGCATGTATCTTTTTGAATTATGGTTTTCTCCAGATATATGCCCAGGAGTAAGTTTGCTGGATCATATGGTAGCTCTATTTTTAGTTTTTTGAGGCACCTTAATACTGTTCTCCATAGTGGTTGTACCAATTTACATTCCCACCAACAGTGTAGGAGGGTTCCCTTTTCTCGACACCCTCTCCAGCATTTATTGTTTGTAGATCTTTTGATGATGGCCATTCTGACTGGTGTGAGGAGGTACCTCATTGTAGTTTTGATTTACACTTCTCTAATGATTAGTGATGTTGAGCATCCTTTCATGTGTTTGTTGGCAATCCATATATCTTCTTTGGAGAAATGTCTATTTAGGTCTTCTGCCCATTTTTGGATTGGGTTGTTTGATTTTTGATATTGAGCTGCATGAGCTGCTTATAAATTTTGGAGATTAATCCTTTGTCAGGTGCTTCATTTGCAAATATTTTTTCTCATTCTTAGGGTTATCTTTTCATCTTATTTATGGTTTCCTTTGCTGTGCAAAAACTTTTTAAGTTTCATTAGGTTCCATTTGTTTATTTTTGTTTTTATTTCCCTTTCTCTAGGAGATGAGTCAAAAAGGATCTTGCTGTGATTTATGTCAAAGAGTGTTCTTCCTATGTTTTCCTCTAAGAGGTTTTTTTTTTGTTGTTGTTGTTGTTTGTTTGTTTTGTGGTATGCGGGCCTCTCACTGTTGTGGCCTCTCCCGTTGCGGAGCACAGGCTCCGGATGCTCAGGCTCAGGGGCCATGGTTCACGGGCCCAGCCGCTCCGCAGCATGTGGGATCTTCCCAGACTGGGACACAAACCCATGTCCCCTGCATCGGCAGGCAGACTCTCAACCACTGTGCCACCAGGGAAGCCCCCTCTAAGAGTATGATAGTGTCTGGCCTTACATTTAGGTCTTTATTCCATTTTGAGTTTATTTTTGTGTATGGTGTTAGGGAGTGTTGTAATTTCATTCTTTTACATGGAGCTGTACAGTTTTCCCAGAACCACTTATTGAAGAGGCTGTCTATTCTCCATTGTATATTCTTGCCTCCTTTATCATAATTAAGGTGACCATATGTGTGGGTTTATCTCTGGGCTTTCTATCCTGTTCCATTGATCTATATTTCTGTTTTTGTGCCAGTACCATACTGTCTTGATTACTGCAGCTTTGTAGTATAGTCTGGAAAAGAGATTGTGATGTCTACTTCTTGTTTTCCTTTTTGTTTTGATTCCTAGGTACACTCAGCACTAGTGTAATAGTTAAAATTTTGACAACCCTTTCAGGATAAATCATGCTCAAACTAGACTATGCTGAGTCACTTATACAGCCTTTTACTCCTGCTTTCATTTTACTCACTCCTTCCCTTCCTAAATACACACAAACAGATATCTGACACTCTGCTAGCAGAGATTCTGATTTATGTGGTTTAAAATGGATGCCTCTTCTATATAGACACAGTCTTCAGGTTCTTGGTTTGGCTAGCAGAGGGTTACTCCATGATTCTCCCCTGAACCCCCAAAAAGTAGCCTTCCTTCACTAGGCTGAGGCAGTCCTCTATGGGCCCACATATCTTAGCTCATCAGGTGAAAGGTAGCCGGATATCAATGCCCTGTCAGCTGCTCTGGCAGGGACTTTTGATCAGTGCAAAACTGCACATCAACACACCCAGTCCTTTAGAAAGCTGTCTTGTTAATATCCTTACAGATTTCTTTCCCTTCCATGTTTAAGTATGTATAATTAAGAAAAATGACCTTAACTATACGTAATTACTCAATTTCTATTTCCAAATATTGCTTTTCTAATAATAATAATAACAAATTCAGGAGAAAATTTGGTTAGAAATGAATGAGAATTTCTTGATCATCAGAATAACAAAATACTAGCACAATACTTTGGGAAATGTAACAAGAAAACAATTGACCAATATAAACATTTTAGCTGAAGTCTAGGTACTAAATTAAATAATCTGCTTAGATCCTTTTCTTTTAGGATTCTGCTACCTAGATATACTTCAGTTTATTGCAGTATCCAAGAAATGAGGGAGATGTGGTTTAGTTTTGAATGTGCTTGAACCAGTTCTGGGGACAAGCATTTTGATTATAGATAAAAGGGAAGTTTTTCAAAAAATTAAAATTTCGGGTCTTTTGTAAGTCCTAGTGTGATATTAACAGTTTATTTGCATAATGTCAAACTTTGTATTGAGTTTACACAATTTCATTATTATATGAAAATGTTTTTTGAGAGCTTTACACTCTACATTATTCCTGTAAGAAATTTGAAAGGGAGAAATATGTAAAAATGACTACTTGAGATTCGATAAGTATATGTGGGTGATTTTCTGATTATATTTCTAAAATATTATTCCCAGATTCATGTACACATTTGGGTAAACTAGCTGCACATATTTATTATGTATATTTTAAGTGGGAGGCATACCATTAAAGTCCACAGAGTAAATATATAGTCATTTTGTAAATTATTTATCTGGAAACCTCAAGAGCTTTTTGCTGCTGTTTCATCTGTCAGTTAAATTTGTTTTAGTGGCATAAGTAATAGTTATGTGATATTATTGTATAAAGTAGCCATGAAAATATGTACAATTTACTTGTAAGAATGATCAAATAGACACAAAGGTGTATCCTATTTTGATCAATGCATGTAATTCTGCAAGTGTTAATCAGCTTTTTGCTTGTTCTTCTATGTGAAAACGTACACCTTTATTTAACATATGCTTTTTTATTCATTTTTAAAAATGAATTATATTTAGCATTTTTAAAGTTTGCAGATGCATACAATCTTATACATTCTTAACCAAGTTGGGTTTAAAGAATTTTGTAGATTCCTAAAACAGCTTATTATTGAAACATTATGAAAAATAATGAAACAACCTAAAAATAATCCATCAGCTTTTAAAATGCACCAACCAAAATGCCTAGAGATAATGCATTTATATTAATATGTGTTAAAAGAATAAACTTAAGACTTATTGGTACCCTCTTTATTAACATAACCTAAAATTAGCAATTTTCTATTAAAGATTTTCCTAAAAGATATAAAATTAGAGAAAATTAACTAATAATTCACAGGTTATGCTATGGAAAGCTTATATAAGACAATTTAAGTGTATGACCTAGGGACTTGAGAAAGCCTATAGAAAATTTGTCTTTGAGTCTCAGTTCTTATAGTTGTCCATTTCTTACCAAATCATCTGATTTCCAGGTCAGGAAGACAGTATGAGCATACCCAGAAACATCCCCATTCCAAACATATACAAATAGGATTTCTCTGGCAGTCCAGTCGTTAAGACACCATGCTTTCACTGCAAGGCTACGCGGGTTTGATCCCCGGTCGGGGATCTAATATCCCACATGCCACGGGGCACACACACACAAATATATATATATATATATATATATATATATATATATATATATATATATATAATAAAAAGATAGTTTTAAAAATTATCTCCAAATACTTTATACAAATGGTGATAGCAATTAAGCAATTTGCTATTAAAAATTACTCCAAATACTTTATACAAATGGTGATAGCAATTAAGCAATTTGCTATATGAGTCTATGGTTCAGGGAAAGAAATGAAAGCTAGAGATGTAAAGTTGAGAGCCATCAACAAATAAATGCTACTTTATCTGTAGAATAAGATTAGGTTTTATAGAGAAAGTAAAAAGAGAGAGGATAACAGGAGCCAGGATGGAGGCCTGGATTAGACCCACGTCTTTAACATTTAACGCTTAGACGGTGGAAGAAGAGGAGGAAATAACAACAACAACAAACACTGAAAAGGAATAACCACTGGAATTGGGGGGAAAAGTAAAAGAATGAGGCATCAAAAAACAAACGCAGTAAAGCAACTATACACCAATTAAAAAACAACAACAAAAAAAACCCTGCAAAGTGTTTCAGCAAAGAAGGTGTTTCACTATGTCAGGCATTCCTAAGAGGTTGCAGAAGATCACAGGGACAGAGAACTGATCACTGGGTTTAGCAAGATGGAGGTCAATGGTGAAACTGACAAGATCAGTTTCAACGGGGAGCAGAGAGCATAGACACAAAAGTAGTATGACTGCTTGGACAATGGTGAATACACAGAAGACATGCGTATAATTGTGAATTTGAGTAAGACCAGTTGACATAAGTATGTAATGTTTTATATATATGCAATATATAATTAATTTTCTGTAGAGATTTTTACCTGCTTGAGTGAAACCACATGCATTACTTTGCTGGTGCTGCCATAACAAAATACCACAGACCGGGTGATGAAACAATGGAAATTTATTTCTCACAGTTCTGAAGGCTGGAAGTCCAAGATCAAGCTGTCTGTAGGTTTGGTTTCTCCTAAGCCCTCTCTCCTTGGCTTGCGGAGGTCTGCCTTCTCACTGTGTCCTTACATGACCTTTTCTCTATGCATGGATGTCCCTGGTGCCTTATTTCTTAAAAGAATATCCGTCTTGCTGGATTAGAAACCCACCCTTATGACCTCATTTAACCTTACTTACCTCCTTAAAGGCCCTATCTACAAATACAGTCATGTTGGGGGTTAAAGCTTCAACACATGACCTTTGAAGGGACACAGTTTTAGTCCATAACACCACATAATAGTTTTAACTTTGTTGATATTGGATATACCCCAGTAGCAGAGAAAAGAAAATAAATAAAGAAGTAAGGTTATTAATGAAGCTGACTACAGAATCTAAATTTAGGAATGGGCAAGAAAGTTTTGGGGAACATAAAAGAAGTAGGTTCAATCGATGAAATTCCCAATGAAGATGAAGAATTATTACAACAGGTAGCATTATTGTGATAATAAAAGGTAACATTTACTGAAAACTTTCCTACGTGTCAGCTGGGCTTGTGCTAATGCTATAAGGAAGAGCTATTATTCCTATTTTGCAGATGAGGACACAGGCACAATGTGATTGAGTAACTTGCAAAGGTCACATATTTAGAAAGCGATGAGTCAGAATTTGAAGAATGTCAGTCTTCTTCCAGAGACCACTCTCTTCACCATGGTGCTCTAATTGATTTGGAGGATGAGAAAGAAGTGATATCCACAGAGAAGAATTCCCAAGTGGTAGCTTATTGGGCATGACAAGCTCCAAGCCTGATCCTAAAAATTACTGGCTGAATTTGGACCGTGGAAGAAATAACTTGAGGAGAACAAGTTGCTGAGGGACTAGGGGCATGGATCATGTATATGAAAGAGAAATCAAAAATATGATAGAATGTTGGTGCTCTAAGTCAATAATCAAGACCATTCAGAAAAAGTGTGTAGAGGATATGGCAGACAATTTACAAAAGAAGTCCCTGTGACCATTAAACTTGAAAATGTCCTATCACCATAATCATCAAAAGATCCAAATTAAAATCTGTATTTAGAAATTGATGATTTTCATAACTCATGAGAAAGACTTTCTCAAACATTGCTTGTGGGAGGATAGCTTGGTATGTATACCTGTTACCCTAGTAATTCCACTTCTAGAAACCCACCCTGAATAAAACAGTGATTTAGAAAAAGACTTAGGTATGTGGATAATCACAACAAAGTCATTTATAATAGAAAAAAATCCTGAAAATAACCTAAAGATTCCCAAACAGAAGAATTATTAAATAAAATACCCTCTCATTTCAAAATCATAATTTTTTTAAACAAAGTACTTTTTTAAAGATTGTTTTGATGTGGACGATTTTTAAAGTCTTTTATTGAATTTGCTATACTATTGCTTCTGGTTGTTTTTATGTTTTGGTTTTTTAGCTGCGAGGCATGTGGGATCTTAGCTCCCTGACCAGGGATTGAACCCACACCCCCTGCATTGGAAGGTGAAGTCTTAACCACTGGGCTGCCAGCGAAGCCTCTTCAAAACTGTAATTTTGAAGAATTTTCATATCAGTGAAGAAGACACTTTAAAGACTGGGGTCTCAAATTATATATACCGGTAGTACTGAATTTTGAAGGAAAATAAACAAAATACACCAAAATGTTTATTAAGTAAAGGATGATAAGTGATTTTCCTTATATTCCTTTTGCTTCTCTGTATTTTCTGAATTTTGTACAATGAGCATATATTATTTAACTAATCATAAAATGTATATGTTTTTAAATAATAATTCAAAAATATTGACTAGGAATATGAAAAGCATCATGAAAAACCACCAATTGATCTATTAACCTCTATTGAATTAAATGTGAGAATAATTAGACTTTAAGTAATAGAGATGATGAATAGGAGTAGAGAAAGAATGGGTGGTGGAGAAAGAAGAACATTAAAAGCATAAAAAATGTTAAATGCATAGGAAAGTATCTAATAGAGGCAACACCTTCTTAATCACAGCACATTTTTAAAGAGCATGTTTGGAGACAGAAAATTATAAACCACATCACAGTTAGGTCTGTGGGACATAAAAGATCAAACAAAACATTCAGAATTCCCAATCGAGTAGTACTGTGTTGGCTGACAGGTTGTGGTGTAGGCAGGGATTTTACATCAATTATTCCAGAGATGACTAAGCCTTGTTACATTTTTCCCAATCTTTTTTTGCCTAAGAAAAATCTCTGTGTGTGTGTGTGTGTGTGTGTGTGTGTGTGTGTACCAATCTCTCCAGCTCCTCAGGTCTTCCCAACCTCTTAGAGCTGCACATAGTGGGATGGGGAAACGACCCTGATTCACTCTCTAGCATACAGAATCAACAATGCTCCATTTTTCTCTTTTCTTTCCCATTTATTTTGTATGTTGTGGTCTTGGAGGAAAGAGAAAACCTAGTTCTTCTGGGGTGCATATTCTTCTCAATCATTTGTTTTTCTCACAACTGAGATGTTGTGTGAACTTTGAGTAGACGTCTTTGTTCCTTGGAGTTGGGGATAAGGTGAATAAAAGTAGGTGGAAAAAGTGGATGAAAACTGTATGAAATCTTCTCTCACAGTGAGGCAGATCCTTAATAAAATGTTATATATGGTAATTCTCAGAGAAGAGCAAACACATATAATTGGTTTGTTTTGTAAAGTCTTATTAAACTGAAGACAACTTTTATTTATACACTAAACAGATTACCCACAGGAAATCTGGCTTTCAAATTTGACAGTGTTTTCAAAACTTTCCTTTTTTATTCTAACTCACCTGTGTAAGGACTCCAGCTAATCCACCTAGAAGATTGCAAGGTATTCCCTCTTCTTACTTTGCAAGCTGAGGTATTCACTGAAACCCAGACATATACCCACTTCTTTGCCATCTCTATTGCAACTGTCCATGTTCTATCACAGAGAGTGATCTATTTCCAGCTCAGATTTAAGTGTCACTGGGCATGATAGGCAACAGTCGTGTTTGATGTCTTACTTGTTCTCTTATCACCAAAAAACCAGGACGTAATGAATACTCAATAAATGTTTCTTGAGATCATTTTCATGGTATTCCATTTTATTGAATTGACACTACATGGATGGTCTGTTTTGAGGCTATATTATTTTGCTGGAAATGAATTGTCTGATCATCAGTTGCAATTATCATGATATAAAAATTCTACTAGATAAAATACCAAAAAATTGTATACACGTTTGTATTATCCATGTCACTACTCTCATCCTTTAATATGTAATTAAATTTACCTTTAAATTTTTTTCAGGGATAGGGGAATTTCTATGAACTCAAATTTTAAAAGGAGATGAAAATTTATTTTCAAAAGCTTTCATATGTTAACATATACTGATTCCTCTCTCCCTCTCTCCTTCTCTCTCTCTTTAAAGACTACAAAAAGAAGATTCCCCAGTATTAAGCATATGGCTGTCCTCTACTGGCATGATGAGGATAAATATGACAACAAGCAAATTCTTTAAATGGACAGGACTTTCTTGGTAAAAGACTGATTTGGAATGTTCAAGTGAGAAGTTTCAATACTGGATTCACATCTTGTCTGGAATGGCAGACTTCTGTATAGACCTCTAGTAAGCTAAGATTTACTATGAAGAGGGCATCTTGCTCCTATTCATGCGGCACAATTAGCCACAAGCCAAAGCAGGCAGTTCCCTGAATTTGCTCTTCCAGTGCTGAAAGAGAAGTGTTTCATGGCTGAGCTGGCATAGTTTCCCATCTATTTTACCCAGAGAACATTTCAAAATTTTAATGCAAAACGCAGCTTAGTATTAGCATCAGTTAAAATTGGAGATAAAATTTCCTACCAAAATGACAACATAAAGGCATGATTTGCTAAGTAATTAATAAATTATACCAACTGCTTTTTTTCCCTTGTAGCAGTCACATGTTATGTACAAAGAGATATATGTTAATGTAAAAATTTTTAAACAATACAACATCATACAAACTTAAGTGACTATTATCACCATCATCATCATCATTATGACTGTTATGACATGTGAATAATCAAAGCAACTGCACTGCATCTCTGCCTATGTAGCTATTTTGTTCCTGAGGTTTGTGCCACCTGGGACTCTACCAGGTAAACAGGGGCAGGTCTCCTCTTCTCTTGCACCCCACAGCCTTCTGAGCTTTGGCCCCTGTTCAGGACCTCACTGGAACAAGACACAAGACCCCTCTATATGGGGCTCACTGACACCTTCGCTCAGTTTTTTATTGTCCACAGTGCTGAGACTAGTTTTCTGGTCCCTAGGTGGGTAGAGTGGTCTTATTCATGATGTTCTCCAAGACTGTTAACTTTAAAATTTTGGAACTCGAAAGGCAGGGACAGATTTCCTTTCTTCCACTGTTTTCTTATATCACATCCTTTTACCAAAGAATACGCAATGCCTACCTGCCGCCTGTATGGGGACGGAAAAAAATCAAGGGAAGATAAGAGAAAATTTGGGGAAAACAAACCAAATTCGTATTTCAATAGTAGTATCCTGTCACTGCTGTAATAAAAACTCCAGGATGCCATAAAATTGAGAGGATTTTGCCTATTATTCTGAGGTTAAAGGAATCTTCAGAGAGATTAGGGATTGGGTAATATATCCTCATAAATGGTTACTCTAAACCTATATAAATTTTTAATTTCAAGGAGGTCTTGATCTTTGTATTTGTTACTGGGTCTCATCTGGAGGCTCTAATCCATTCCGGGGGTTCCTAGAGGGTTTAGATTCAATTCAAGTTCTCCAAGATATCAACAATAATAGCCCCTATTAACATAGAAGCCAACTGGACATTGCAGTATAACCAGAACTCCATGACCCAACAGAAGCAACCATTAAAACTGAAACTGTGGGGCTTCCCTGGTGGCACAGTGGTTGAGAGTCCGCCTGCCGATGCAGGGGACATGGGTCCGGGAAGATCCCACATGCCGCGGAGCGGCTGGGCCCGTGAGCCATGGCCACTGAGCCTGCGCATCCGGAGCCTGTGCTCTGCAACGGGAGAGGCCACAACAGTGAGAGGCCCACGTACCGCAAAAAAAAAAAAAAAAACTGAAACTGTGCATATAACTAATTCACCTCTCTCCTTATGCACCAGACCTGCCTTCCATATAAGGATATCCTCAGTATCTACAGCAGCCCCTGAAACATATTAGATTCTCAAGAAATGCTTATTGGATTATTTTGGAAATAAACTTAATTTTTCATGTCTTCCCTAAATCAAATCTTTACTGTCTGCACAGCTGTGCAGTAGTTTCTAGAAGTCTTTCTACAGTAATTTAGATTTGAAAACTTTGTGCTATTGGATTTTACTGGCATGGTCAACCAGTACAAGTCTGCTGGTTCAGACGCTAGGATGTTTTCTGATTCCTGCAGGGGAGCAAAGTGATTCCCTGAACGTAGAATTGCACTATTATTCCAACTCCTTTTACTTATCCTGAGAGCTGCTCAAATCTAGATGTTAAAGGAAAGCCCCAAATTTCAAACACAAGAGTGACAAGAACTTCCATTTTCTTGACATTCTCCTGGTGGATTAGTGGCTGTTATTAGGTTGGATTTGACAGCATTGATTGATTGTCAATTTGATTTAAGATGCCACCCCCCTTTCATTTTTTTCTTGCCAAGGACCCTTTAAGTTTTGACTCTTTTTTTTTTAACGCAGCCTTTATTTCACCCACCCCCATATCCCTCCTTCCTACTTACAGACTTGGAAAGGGGATAGTTTAATAATATGCCAGTTTGAGTGGAAACCATTTTTTATTTTCTTTTTCCTGGGCTTTGTTGTTGGCCAGCCTTTAAAAACTCCTTTCTATGTTTCTCTATCAAATAGGAGCTAAATGAAGCTCCTTCTGACTTAAATTATTATTTGCAATACCTTTGCCACATCTCAGTCCCTAGTGATGTTCTGATCCTTAGTCTATATTTGATTTGAGTCCTGTAGCTTTCCAGTTAAGTGAAAGTGGCCTAGAACCAAGATGAATCTGCAGAAGCCATTGAATCCAATCCAGGGCATGCAGAAAAGCTCAATTCTAGACGAATGGTGTCTTTTCTATTCTTTAAAATTTCAGAAAGATCTTCCAATGTTCTTCAAAGTTATGCTGTGTCTACATGGATTACTATGTTCCTCCCTATCTTTTATTTGAAAAATTTCAAACCTACAGAGGAAAAGAAAGTGTATGATGAATACTGTATAGCCTTCACCTGGATTCACCATTTATTGACATTATGCCGTATTTGCTTTCTCTCTCATGTTCATTCTTTCTCATGATGTATAAATTCTCTCTTATCTATCTATCTATCTATCTATCTATCTATCTACCTATCTATCATCTACCCATCTGTTTGTCTATTCTGGTGAGCAATTTGAAAAGTCATTGTAAACATCATAATACTTTACCTCAGGAAGATTCCTACAGAATACTGTAGATATGTAAGCTGTTTCTCCAATGCCTGACAAACTTATTAAAAAGCAAACAAGAAGCCACATATCAGTAGGTATTTATAGAAAAAAAATTTTCTCTTAGTGAATCACTCATGTGTGTGTGTGTAGAGCAATAGTCTCTATTGATTTGGGAGCATATGGAAATAAATAACACTTGCATGAGATATACATGCATATAAAAAGAGTTATTTGACTTGTGAATAAAACATGCATGAAAGCTAAAAAAGCAGGGGCATACAAGAAATGCATTCCTGAGTTTTAAAATGCATCCCTTGTCAATTGATTCTGGACCCAAGAGAACTGAGCCAGAGTTGAGCTGGCACTTTGCCATGACGTGAAGAAAACTAGGGCTGTGATGAATTTTGACATGGTGGCACTTGCACTCTCCCAAGGGACTGCCATATACTGCTTTTGCTTCCTGAGGTAATAGGCACAAAACCTGCATTAAGTTATATTCTCTGTCCCAATCTTCCATACTAGAGAAATGGAGTTAAAACACATTGCAGCCCAGAAGGGAGGAGAGATAGCAAAAGTGAGTCTGCTGTCTAAGAGATGTGTGTGGAAGGGGACAGAATCTGGTCATCAGCCTTTGCCCTTTGTCAGTGAAAGAATATCTTTTCTTTCTGAGAATCTGCTGGCAGCACAGTTCTTTTTTCAATAATTAATGGGTAACTAGAATTGTTTAACCCCCATAGCAGCCTGGGTCTCCAGGGCTTTTCGGGATCTGAAGCAATCACCATAAGAATAACTGAGAAGTCAGTGAAACGAAAGAAAAAGCAAAGCAAATGTAGGGCAGGTCTGCACCAGGAACGTGACTCAGACAGGTCGTGTGTGTCTGACCTGATGAAGCTGACAAGTGCCATCTCAGTGACAGCCTGAGCTTCCCCTAAACCAGCGGGGCTTCCTAGGCACCTCCTTGGAGAAATCCCCTGGCTCACAAGGTAAACTTGGAAAAGGATGGCTAGGAATGTATTTGATAGAGATAGAGAAAGATGCAGGAGTAGCCTGTTGTACTAGACACCATGTTCTTACAGATGTGTCAAAGGAGCACTTTAGTCTGCAGTCTGCAAACTGGGGTGTTTAGTTATTTTTCTCTCTCTTTCTTCCTCTCACTTTCCTCCAACCCTTGGGCTGCTCAATTAAAAGTAAACTAAAAGGAAGGCCCCCCAAAGAAATTTCATATAGTATTAGAATCTCAAAAACAAAAGCACACACACAGACACTATCCTTTTGCTATGGCTCAGTTAAGCCACCTAGCACAGAACTTCATAGATGGTAAATATTCATTTTCTCAATTAGTTCAAAACATGTCATCATCACCATTATCATCACCCACCACCACAAATGTTATTATATATAGTTCCTGCCTTGAATGGACTCAAAATATATTTTGATACACACTTACATAGACACAAACAACACATTAAATTTTAATGACTAGATCATTTGCCTGTTGCACTTCAAAAGTGATTTCCGAAAGTGCAGTTATGGTGTCTGATTCACATTTATTCTTTATGCAATGGCAATTATATTAGGTCCTTCATAAAGATTTTATTTTTTAAAGAATGAAATCTAGTACAGCTGTTGAATGAATAGTAGCAAACAAAACATTCTATTGGAACTCAGAAATGGAAGACAATTTTTGAAAGCAAAAGTTTGGGCAAGACTTCATGAAGAAATCATAGACGTTAAACAAGAAAAACTGAGAAAACCTGAAAAACGTGCCATACAGGGTTACTCCCCGACAAAGGGCTGAACAGATTGGAGTGAATGATTTGGACGTTTCAAAAGATTGATCTTTGACAGCAGAAAAACTGTTTCGTTTTGGTGTTTTTTGTTTGTTTGTTTGTTTGTTTTTGCGGTACGCGGGCCTCTCACTGCTGTGGTCTCTCCCGTTGCGGAGCACAGGCTCCGGACGCGCAGGCTCAGCAGCCATGGCTCATGGGCCCAGCCGCTCCGCGGCATGTGGGATCTTCCCAGACCGGGGCACGAACCCGTGTCCCCTGCATCGGCAGGCGGACTCTCAACCACTGCGCCACTAGGGAAGCCCCGTTTTGGTTTTTAATGAAGCCTAGGAAAAGTTCTTGAGACAGAGAGAAAGGAATATTAGAATGTTTTAGGAACTCAAATTGGGTGTCACTATGCAGAACAGATTAAGCAGAGGAGGTAACAGAGCCAAGAAGCTTACAGATATAGACTAGGAAATCATTTAATGCTATGGAGAGAAAAGAAAGGAGCACGAAGAAGGATATAGCAGCAGATAAAGTAGTAACATTTAGTGGACGATTAAGGAGCAAGACAGAAAAAGGAGTCAAAGGTAGCTGAGAGCCAGAAGACTCTCAAGTATGGTGATAACATTAAGCCCCACAGGAAAATATGGTTAGAGCAATATGGCCTTGGGCTAAAGAATATAAATTTGAGTTGCTTTTGTTGAACTGTTCAGTAAAAAATAAAGGATTCAGGGCTATTCAACATGGTAGTCAAGGCTGGAATGTATTTCTTAGAATCATGTATACAGGGCTGGTGATCCAAGCATCTCACATTGAATCCCTTTATCACTGGCTGCTGTCTCCCTTCTCTCCACCGTGTTGTACCTGTAATGGTCTCCATTAGCAGCATGTTGGCTCATAGACTGTACAAATGATGAGACAAAGTAGTCTCTTCAACAGATATACCTTCTTGTTCTGAAATGTGCAGCTGAATCTTTAAATGGGCGTTCACAGCTTCTCCTGCCAGCCTCTCAAGATCATATATCTTATTATTTTAATAAACATATCACAGGATAAGCTTTTGCAAACAAGTGCTACTGCTTTTAATAATGTCTGCTTGTGTCCCTTGTCATCTTCATTTATTCAAGTTTAAACTTCATAGTTTTGGCCAGCCTCCTTTCCCAGTCTGGCATTTGGTGTTATGGATATCTTCTTGTTTAGTTGAAAATGAAGGAATTTTTTCCCCCATATACAACTTTTTCCTTTTGCTATTTGCCTATTTTAGGAGGGGGAAGTGAATCAGAATGCTTGTTGAACTAAGTTTGAATGAAAGATTTACTTCATTTTAACTTACCTAGAGGATATTAAATGGCATAAAACTGAGGTGTGAGAGGAATTTCTAGACCCTACTTCATAAATTTCTGTATTAAGAAATTGGTCTCCCTTGAGAGCTGAAAAAGAGGATCCAAAGCCCTTTTATATATCCAACCATATGAAACAGTCTGAGTATTCCCTGGTGATATCTAAATGAACAGATGTGTAACAGAAAAGTGTTGCTTTTTACTGGGACTTCTGTCATGTAGAAAACATTGGAAAGCTATCACAGCTATTTTTTTGTGGTAGCAGGATTTCTCTTCCGTATCCTATAGCTGTTCCTACTGGATTTTTGAGAAGGAGGGCATATCTATTGCCATATTCTAGAAAAACACTCTCTCTGTTCCAGTATGCAAATGTTCTTAGCATCATATCTGGATTATTAAAGTGGCTCAATTCAGTATCTATTAATGAAAGGCCAAGAGGGTTAAAATATATTTTGGGTGAGTTATAAACCCTTTCATGCCTTTTTTTGAACAGTTGAATAAAATTTGTAATAATGAATGTGTTTATGAAAACCTGAAACTATTATCCTCTACTTAGATCAAGTTGAAACTTAAGAATCCAAAGGAAGCAGAAAGTTTTATACTAAAAACTTGATAAATAAGAGAATGAGAGAATCAGCTGTTAGAATAAAAAAATAACCAGGACTTTAATTAAATTGTTTTCATAGAGTTAAGGTTATTATTTTCCCTGAGGACTTGCCTTTTCCACTGTTTCATTTTTACCTCCATGGTTTCCTTTTCGTGTTAAATGGAGGAACACTATAGCTTATATTTTTCTTTGGCAAAGACTACTTATTCTTTAATAAGGACAGATAGTGGTTTCTTTGTGAAGCTAATTGACTTTCTTGTTGTGCACGTAGACTCTTAGAGCTAAAGTAATGAGTTTTAGATAAATAATGGAAGTTTCTTAACTTTATAAAAGTTTCTTTCAAAAGATGCTGGTAATTAATCTGAGATCCAGTAAAGAAATTACTTATTAGAATTTTGTAAAACAAGCATTTATTTGTAAGTCTTGTTTTAAACTCAAGTGCACTTCATGCAAGACATATGAGTGGTCCATAGGTGTTGTCCAGCACTTGAATGGACTCCATAATGAAACTGACAAACATATTAATACTCTTCATCTTAGTTTTGGATCCTGGAAAAAAGACCCATGTTCCAGAAAACAAAAACCATATGTGGTTGGTACAAAGAGTAAAATGAAGCTTAGAAATGTTAACTTGTCTACAATCACACAACTAGTAAGTTTTGAAGTGTGTAGAAATAGAAGGGGAAGTAGCAGTTAGGTTAGCCAAGGAGCATGGGTTACAAAGGAATAATGGATTTTATACAAAGCTGCAAGTTACATTATCTGGAAGTCACTTTGGATGAGAGAAAGGTGTTTATACAATATATTGAGACCAAGAATATCTTTTTCATCAACCTTACAAATCAGGCTTAATAGAAAGTTAAATTAAACATGTGTAATAAAGGCAATAAATTCTCAAAAAAAAAATATTGCTACTAGTGAGAATGTCTAACACAAACGCTGTCTAGGCTTTGAGAACAACATCCGCCTACCCCAACAGCAAAAATGAATAAAATAAAGTAAAATAAAATATATAATTGGGAGTAAATATCCACTTGAATGAATTTGCTAGAAAAGTATTTTGCTTAATTGCAACTTTAAAAAAATATGCTGTTTAATTGTGACATCAATAAAGAAAATTGTATAGATATCCCAAATAATTATTTGAAGAAGACCCACTTGAACACCTAAGTCGTAGGATGTTTACAACAAATTTACTACATTATGCATGCAGACCTTATACTTTTTTTTTTTTTTTTTTTTTTTTG